>NC_058081.1:29172297-29439013 GCF_014858855.1 Bufo gargarizans
GATGAGTACATGGGAGAACCATCGCAGCACGTCTCGGATGATGACGAAAGGTCTTTGGCTCCTCCTGCTTCCTCTTCTGCTGCAGTCTCGGCCTCTTCATCCACCTCTAGAGTGACAGTGGCACCTGCCACCCCGCAAACAGAGGATCTTCCAGCAACACCACCACCTGGGTCACCAAGCATCTCCACAATGTCCCACAGAAGCATTTAGCTCTCCATCTCCCAAACACTGGCGCGGAAGAGGAAGTACCCCCCTACCCACCTGCGATCCCTGGCCCTGAATGCCAGCATTTCAAAATGACTGGCCTTTGAAATGCTGTCATTCTGTCTGGTAGAGACGGAGAGTTTTAAAAGCCTTATGGCGATGGCTGTCCCACAGTACATCGTGCCCAGCCGCCACTACTTTTCCAGGCGAGCCATCCCTTCCCTGTACAACCAAGTGGGGGACAAAATCAGGTGTGCACTGTGCAACGCCATCTGTGGCAAGGTCCACCTAACTACGGATACGTGGACCAGTAAGCACAGTCAGGGACGTTATATCTCCCTAACAGCACACAGTGGCGACTGGGCCTGAGGTGGATAGCAGTTTGGCGCATGTCCTTCCACCACCGAGGATTGCAGGGCATTTCTCTTTGCCTCCTGTTGCTTCCTCCTCCTATTCCGCTTCCTCATCCTCTACCGCCTCCTAATCCGGTCAGTGTAACACCTTCACCACCAATTTCAACACAGCCAGGGATAAACGACAGCAGGCAATTTTAAAATGTATTTGTTTGGGGGACAAACCCCACACCGTGCAGGAGCTGTGGACGGGCCTTGAACAACAGACCGATGAGTGGTTGATGCCAGTGAGCCTCAAACCGGGCCTGGTGGTGTGTAGTGTTGAGCGCGAATATTCGAATTGCGATTTTTTTTCTTCGAATATCGCGATTTCGAGATTTCGCGAATATTTAAAATATAGTGCTATATATTTGCGAAATCAAATATTTAGTTTTTTTGTTTTTTTTATTGTTATATTTTTTTCTTTCCCACATCCCTAAAGTAGTTATTACCTGTCCTTTGGATTCCTGGCTTCCTGGCTGCTCCAGTCAGTGCCCGTTGCCGCTTCTGCCGACTTCCGTGTTCATGGAGCGTCCCCATCACCATGGGAACGTCTCCATATACTAGAATGTACTGTCGGATTTGAGAATTACGTTGAAATCGCAATTCGATTAATTCAAGTTATAATAATCGAATTGCGATTTCAACTTAACTGCTATATTCAATATTTATTAATTCTAGCCTAATATGGAATATAGCAGTGCTAAGTTGAAATCGCCATGCGATTACTTCGAGTTATATTAATCGCATTGCGATTTCAACTTGGACCTAGTTTACTATGGTTGGCTTCAATGGCTTGGTAGAATTAGCGAATATGACGAATGTATTCGTCATATTCCACAAAACGAAGATAACGAATGTATTTGTCATATTCCACAAAACGAAGATAAAGAAGTATTCTCCATCTTCGTTTTAGCTACCTATTCATCAACTTCGCTAATTCTAGCAATCATATAGGAAAGTTTACTATAGAGACAGCTAAGTTTAATTCGCTATGCGATTTTATTACTTAGCTTTTTTTTAAAATAAATAGAATAATTATAATACCTGATAATTATTATAATTATTCTATTTATAAAAAAAAAAGCTAAGTAAAGCAGTGTTAAGTTGAAATCACAATTCGATTATTATAACTTGAATTAATCGAATTGCGATTTCAACTTGGACCTGGTTTAGTTGAGACCCAGCAGCAGCATCAAGTTGAAATCGCAATGCGATTAATATAACTCGAAGTAATCGCATGGCGATTTCAACTTAGCACTGCTATATTCCATATTAGGCTAGAATTAACGAATATGGAATATAGCAGTACTGAGTTGAAATCGCAATTCGATTATTATAACTTGAATTAATCGAATTGTGATTTCAACTTAGCACTGCTATATTCCATGTTAGGCTAGAATTAACGAATATGGAATATAGCAGCAACCATAGTAAACCAGGTCCAAGTTGAAATCGCAATTCGATTAATTCAAGTTATAATAATCGAATTGCGATTTCAACTTTTTACGTATATTCTTAATATTGCTCTAACTTCGTCTTTTAGAATATTCGTAATATTCTAAAAGACGAAGTTATAGCAATATAACGAATATTCTAAAAGACGAAATTAGAGAAATATAACGAATATTCTAGAAGACGAAGTTAGAGCAATATTACGAATAGTCTAAAAGACGAAGTTAGATCAATATTACGAAATTTCATAAAATACACATAGATTGTAATTTAGCTAATATACTGCTATAGTATTTTTTTTAATCGTGTACATATTTAACAAAACTTAAGTTCAGAAGAGGCAAAAAAAAATTGAGAAAAAAAAATGGATTATAGCACTATATTAGCTAAATTACAATCTATATGTGTATTTTACGAAATTTCGTACTATTGCTCTAACTTCGTCTTTTAGAATATTCGTAATATTCTAAAAGGCGAAGTTAGAGCAATATAACTAAATTTCGTAAAATACACATATTAGCCTAGCCATAGTCAATTAGTCATAGGGACGTTGCCTTATACTATTAAAAGAAAAATCAATACGCGATTAATTAAATCGCATATTATTCGCGATAATTGGAATAATTACGAATATTCGATTTCGACGAAAATAACACGAATATTCAATCGAATATTCGCGAAATATTGCGAAATCGAATATGGCACCTCCTGCTCATCACTAGTGGTTTGCGATAAGCGGCAAAATCTCGTAGCAGCTCTGGGACTAGGCGGTTTGACGCACATCCCTTGCCTGGCACATGTGCTGAATTTGGTGGTGCAGAGGTTCCTTAAAAATTACCCCGATATGTCAGAGCTGCTGCAGAAAGTGAGGGCCGTCTGTGCGTGCTTTCGGGGTTCTCCCCCTGCTTCTGCTCGCCTGTCAGCGCTGCAGCGTAAATTCGGCCTTCCCGCTCACCGCCTCATATGCGACATGCCCACAAGGTCGAACTCCACCTTGCACATGCTGGCCAGACTGTGCGAGCAGCAGCAGGCAATAGTGGAGTTTCAGCTGCAGCACGCATGGGTGAGTCGCTCTGCCGAACAGCACCACTTCACCACCAATGACTGAGACTCCATGCGAGACCTGTGTTCCTTGTTGTGCTGTTTCGAGTACTCCACCAACATGGCCAGTGCCGATAAAGACATTCTTCGCGTTACTATCTCACTACTATGCCTCCTTGAAAAAATGCTTCTGGCGATGATGGAAGAGGATGTGGCACAGGAGGAGGAGGAGGAAGAGGGATCATTTCATAGGGTTTCCGGCCAGTCATCCCAAGTGGCTCCGAGGGTGGGTTCCTGCACCCACAAACGCCAGGTACACAATTGTCCAGCCAGGGCACAGTTCTGGAGGATTACGAGGTGGAGGATGAGAAAGAGGAGATGGAGATGGAGGAACCATGTTCACAGCAGGGTGGCACCCAAACCAGCTCATGGCCATCACTGGTGCGTGGCTGGGCAGCTACAGAGAACACAGACGATACACCTCCCACAGAGGACAGCTTTTCGTTGCCTCTGGGCAGCCTGGCACACACGAGCGATTACATGCTGCAGTGTCTCCGCAATGACTGCCGAGTTGCCCACATTCTAACTTGTGCAGATTACTGGATGGCCACGCTGCTGGATCTCTGTTACAAGGACAACGTACCATCCTTAATTCCCTCACTGGAGAGTGATCGTATGATGCGGGAGTACAAGCGCACACTAGTAGACACGCTGCTGGTGGCATTCCCACCTGACAGCGGGGGCACAGTGGAAGCACAAGGCGAAGGCAGAGGAGGAGGAAGAGGTCGCCAACGCAGCTGGGGCACCGCCAGCACCTCAGAAGGCAGGGTTAACATGGCCGAAATGTGGAAAAGCTTTGTCAGCACGCCATAACAACCAGCACCACCAGCTGATATGGAACGTCTTAGCAGGAGGCAGCATTTCACCAACATGGTGGAGCAGTATGTGTGCACACGCCTACACGTACTGAATGACGGGTCTGCCCCCTTCAACTTCTGGGTCTCTAAATTGGGCACTAGTGATGAGCGGGAGGTGCCATATTCGATTTCGCGATATTTCGCGAATATTCAAATGAATATTCGTGTTATATTCGTCAAAATCGAATATTCGTAATTATTCCAATTATCGCGAAAAATATGCGATTTATTTTTCGCGTATTGCGATTATTTATCTTGATAGTATAAGGCAACGTTCCTATGCTAATTGACTATGGCTAGGCTAATATGTGTATTTTACGAAATTTCGTGATATTGCTCTAACTTCGTCTTTTAGAATATTCGTAATATTCTAAAAGACGAAGTTAGAGCAATATTAAGAACATTTGCAAAAGCCGAAATTGCGATGCGAGTAATATAATACGAAATAATCGCATGAAGATTTCAACTTAGCACTGCTATATTCCATATTCTAGCCTAGTATGGAATATAGCAGTGCTAACTTAGCACAGCTATATTCCATATTAGGCTAGAATATGGAATATAGCAGTGCTAAATTGAAATCTTCATGCGATTATTTCGTGTTATATTACTCCATCGCAATTTCGACTATTGCGAAATTTCGTAAAACACATATAGATTAGATTGTAATTTAGCTAATATGGAATATAGCAGTAAGTTGAAAACGCCACTGACTGGAGCAGCCAGGAAGCCAGGAATCCAAAGGACAGGTAAGAACAACTTTAGAGAAGTGGGAAAGAAAAAAATATAATAATAAAAAAATAAAAAAAAGAATATTCGAATTCGCGAATATATAGAACGATATTCTAAATATTCGCGAAATCTCGAAATTGCGATATTCGAGAAAAAAATTTGCAATTCGAATATTCGCGCTCAACACTATTGGGCACATGGCCTGAGCTTGCCTTTTATGCCTTGGAGATGCTGGCCTGCCCTGCAGCCAGTGTATTGTCTGAACATGTGTTTAGCACGAATGGAGGGGGTATCACAGGTTATATTTCCCAATGTTTTAGGGTGTACCCTAATTGAAACAAAAAAATAATAATTTTAAACAAAAAACTGTGTAGGCTACCTCATCCTCCCCCACTGCCGCTTCCACCTACACCACCACATCCACTGTTTCCTCCCTACTCCATATGGACCTCGTGCTCCTAGATCAAGATTATTATTTTTTCTTTTTACGTACAGTATTTCATGTTATTTAACTGCTTGCCATCACACTAACGCCGAAAGGCGTGAGTGCGGCGGCTCTCTCAGGTCACACTAACGCCGAAAGGTGTCATCTCATGAGACCCGAGATTTCCTGTGAACGCACTCTCACAGGAGCGCGCGTTCACAGTATCGCTCAGTTCAGAAGTTCATCTACAGCCTGTCGCTAATCAGCACTAGTACTATATAGTATCTGTAAGTGATCAAGACTGATCGCAATCAGATCTATATAAATACATTAGGGTCAGTCCGCCCCACCGCAGTGACAGATTATTTTTTCTGATCACTGCAAAAACACTGTAAAATCGCTGCGCCGCTATAAAAATCACTTTTGAGCTTTTTGGATCTTTATTAGCGATCGCAGCTTTACTTCGCAAGCAGTCCTATTTACTAGGTAGGTTTGCTCTTTTTCCTGGGTAGTCTCAGAGGAATACCCCTTAAATTTAGTGAGCCCAAAATGTCAAACAAGGGGTATTCCGCTGAAGAGGCCTACAGGATTCTGGCCGTGATGGATGAAAGCGATGGGGACGCCTCACCCGCTGAATCCAGTGGTTCAGAATATGAACCTGTAGACAGCAGTGGCACTCTAACGGCTAGCGAATATGACGAGGTTGAGGTCCCTGCTACGGTTAGGCGTTCCCGATCCCATGTCATGTTCTGCATACCCCGCATGATGAGCCTCATTTGCAGCAGAGTGGTGCTAGCGCTGATCTTTTTTATGGTGCGGCATACACCAGCAAGGCAGCACATCCTGGACCTTCTACCAGCACTGCCGTATTCCCTGGTGAAGCGGCGAGCACCAGAAGGGCAGTTCAAGCTGGTACGGTGGCACGTGCAGTAACTCCCCCGTCGCAGCCACCACGTTCACAGGCCCGTAGAGCCCTTAGTCTCCCAGAGGTGCTGGCAAACCCTAATTGGCACTCCCCTGCTTCCGCGGCACTTGTATTGCCCCCTTTCACCGCCCAGTCTGGAGTTTGCGTGGAGACAGCTAATTTAGGATCAGCCCTCAAGTTTTTTGAGCGGTTCTTCACCGCGGATCTCTATGACTTAGTTGTGGCAGAAACCAACCGCTACGCCGCACAGTATATTACCGCCAATCCGGAAAGCTTCTATGCCCAGCCTTAGGCTACTTTCACACTAGCGTTCGCCGGTCCGCTCGTGAGCTCCGTTTGAAGGAGCTCACGAGCGGACCCGAACGCCTCCGTCCAGCCCTGATGCAGTCTGAATGGAGCAGATCCGCTCAGACTGCATCAGTCTGGCGGCGTTCAGCCTCCGCTCCGCTCGCCTCCGCACGGACAGGCGGACAGCTGAATGCTGCTTGCAGCGTTCAGCTGTCCGCCTGGCCGTGCGGAGGCGAGCGGATCCGTTCAGACTTACAATGTAAGTCAATGGGAACGGATCCGCTTGAAGATGTCACCATATGGCTCAATCTTCAAGCGGATCCGTCCCCCATTGACTTTACATTGAAAGTCTGAACGGATCCGCTCAGGCTGCTTTCACACTTAGAATTTTTTCTAAGTTATTAATGCAGACGGATCCGTACTGAACGGAGCCTCCGTCTGCATTAATATGATCGGATCCGTTCAGAACGGATCCGATCGAACGCTAGTGTGAAAGTAGCCTTACCGGTGGAAACCAGTGACAGTTTCCGAATTCAATTTTTTTGGGGGCCTTATCCTTAGCATGGGTCTAACAAAAAAAAATGTATTGCGGTCCTATTGGTCTAAAGACCGAATAAATTACATGCCCATGTTCTCTGCTGCAATGTCCAGGGCACGTATTGAGGTCATCATGTGCTTTATGCATTTCGCTGACAATAAAACCTGTCATCCAAGAGGCCACCCTGCTTATGACCGGCTTCACAAAATTCGGCCCCACATAGACCATTTGTCATCCAGATTTGCAGAAGCGTATACCCCCAATCAGAACATTTGCATAGACGAGTCCCTAGTACATTTTCCCGGGCGCCTTGGCATCAAACAGTACATCCCCAGCAAGCGCGCCTGGTATGGGGTCAAACTGTATAAGCTCTGTGAAAGGGCCACAGGCTATACATATCATTTTAGGGTCTATGAGGGAAAAGACTCAAAACTGGAGCCGGTCGGATGTCCTGACTACCTGGGGAGCAGTGGCAAGATTGTCTGGGACTTGGTGTCACCCTTACTCCACAAGGGGTACCACTTATACGTGGACAATTTTTACTCAAGCGTGGCCCTCTTTCGGCACTTGCATCTAGTCGGAATTCAATGCTGTGGCACCGCGCGACCTAGTCACCGGGGCTTCCCCCAACAGCTCGTTAATACCAGACTTGCACGGGGGGAGAGGGCTGCCTTGTGTGACCAAGAAATGCTCACGGTGATGTGGAGGGACAAGAGGGACGTTTACCTTCTGTCCACCATTCACGCAGACACAACAGTGCAAATTGAAAGGGCAACTGGAGCCATTACGAAACCCCTCTCTGTCCACGACTATAACCGTCACATGGGAGGGGTGGACTTCAATGACCAGATTGTTGGCTCCCTATTTAGTGTCCCGCCGCACCAGATGCTGGTATAAGAAGGTGTCTGTTTATTTAATTCAATTGGCTGTATATAATAGTTTTGTTCTCTACAGTAAGGCTGGGAGAACAGGATCCTTCCTAAAATTCCAGGAAGAGATCACTTCGGAAATCCTGTATCCAGGAGGGTCCTTGCCCCAAGTCCCTGATGTAGTGAGCCGGCTACATGGCAGACACTTCCCGAGTGTCTATCCTGGTACCCCAACTCAACGTTCCCCAAGAAAAAGATGTTGTGTCTGTAGCAGGGGTGAAATAAGGCGTGACACCACCTTTTTTTGTCCTGACTGTCCTGACCAGCCTGCCCTATGCATAGGGGAGTATTTCCGCAAGTACCACACACAGGTACACTATTAGTGTAGGGATTGCGTGACACAGGACAGGCACACAGGGGTCTTAGGGCCCTTTCACACAGCCCTGCCACAAACCTCTCCTTTCACCTGGGACAAAGTGCATAATGCACTTCGCCACATCTCTGGGCGATTTGCGCTTTGCACATTGTCCCATGGGGAAGGAGAGGTTTATTCTCTAAAGGTAAAAAATAAAATAAATCACAGGTAAGCAAAAAAGTTAATGTTCTGTTTCAAAAGTTCAATAAAGTTTATAAAAGTTAATGTTCTGTTCAAATATTATAGAAAAGTTAATGTTAATAAATTTATTGCATTGCGGCCTGTGTTTTTTTTTTTTTTTTTTTTACCTTCTAAGTGGACCAAGTGATCAACCAGCTGCAGCACTGATGTGCATTCTGACAGAGGCATTGCGCTGCTGTCAGATTACACAAAAGTCGGTGTATGCGGCGCTGCAAGACGAGATTTCTCCTCAGCAGTAAAAAAGATACGTTTGGCAGAGATTTTTTCATCCACATTGATCGATGCGAATGAAGAAATCTGTGCCGTTCATTTTTTCTTTCAGCCCAGAGGCTGAACGGAAAAAAAATATCTCATTACCCGTATGCTCAATATAAGGAGAATAGCAGAAACTCCTAATGCTGGCCATACATGTAATGATTGTGGAGACCCTCAAATTTCAGGGCAGTACAAACACCCCACAAATGACCCCATTTTGGAAAGAAGACACCCCAAGGTATTCACTGAGGGGCATATTGAGTCCATGAAAGATTGAACTTTTTGTCCCAAGTTAGCGGAAAGGGAGACTTTGTGAGAAAAAAAATAAAAAAAAAATTCTGCTAACTTGTGCCCAAAAAAAAATCTTCTATGAACTCGCCATGCCCTTCACGGAATACCTTGGGGTGTCTTCTTTCCAAAATGGGGTCACATGTGGGGTATTTATACTGCCCTGGCATTTTAGGAGCCCTAAAGCGTGAGAAGAAGTCTGGAATCCAAATGTCTAAAAATGCCCTCCTAAAAGGTTCTCATTGGAATTTGGGGCCCTTTGTGGACCTAGGCTGCAAAAAAGTGTCACACATGTGGTATCGCCGTACTCAGGAGAAGTAGGGCAATGTGTTTTGGGGTGTATTTTTACATATACCCATGCTGGGTGAGAGAAATATCTCTGTAAAATGGCAACTTTGTATAAAAAAATGGGAAAAGTTGTCTTTTACAGAGATATTTCTCTCACCCAGCATGGATATATGTAAAAAGACACCCCAAAACACATTGCCCTACTTCTCCTGAGTTCCAAAATGGGGTCACTTGTGGGGTATTTATACTGCCCTGGCATTTTAGGAGCTCTAAAGCATGAGAAGTAGTTTGGAATCCAAATGTGTAAAAAATGCCCTGTGAAATCCTAAAGGTACTCATTGGAATTTGGGCCCCTTTGTGCACCTAGGCTGCAAAAAAGTGTCACACATGTGGTATCGCCGTACTCAGGATAAGTAGGGCAATGTGTTTTGGGGTGTCTTTTTACATATACCCATGCTGGGTGAGAGAAATATCTCTGTAAAATGACAACTTTGTTTAAAAAAATGGGAAAAGTTGTCTTTTACAGAGATATTTTTCTCACCCAGCATGGGTATATGTAAAAATACACCCCAAAACACATTGCCCTACTTCTTCTGAGTACGGCGATACCACATGTGTAACACTTTTTTGCAGCCTAGGTGCGTAAAGGGGCCCAAATTCCAATGAGTACCTTTAGGATTTCACAGGGCATTTTTTACGCATTTGGATTCCAAGCTACTTCTCACGCTTTAGGTCCCCTAAAATGCCAGGGCAGTATAAATACCCCACAAGTGACCCCATTTTGGAAAGAAGACTCCCCAAGGTATTTCATGAGGGGCATGGCGAGTTCATGTAAAATTTTATTTTTTGTCACAAGTTAGTGGAATATGAGACTTTGTAAGAATAAAATAAATAAATAAATAAATCATTTTCCGCTAACTTGTGCCAAAAAAAAAAATACTCTAGGAACTCACCATGCCCCTCACGGAATACCTTGGGGTGTCTTCTTTCCAAAATGGGATCACTTGTGGGGTATTTATACTGCCCTGGCATTTTAGGGGCCCTAAAGCATGAGAAGTAGTTTGGAATCCAAATGCGAAAAAAATGCCCTGTGAAATCCTAAAGGTATTCATTGGAATTTAGGCCCCTTTGCGCACCTAGGCTGCAAAAAAGTGTCACACATGTGGTATCACTGTACTCAGGAGAAGTAGGGCAATGTGTTTTGGGGTGTATTTTTACATACACCCATACTGTGTGTGAGAAATATCTCTGTAAATGACTTTTTAAATTTTTTTATACAAAGTTGTCAATTTACAGAGATATTTCTCTCACCCAGCATGGGTATATGTAAAAATACACCCCAAAACACATTGCCCTACTTCTTCTGAGTACGGTGATACCACATGTGTGACACTTTTTTGCAGCCTAGGTGCGTAAAGGGGCCCAAAGTCCAACAAGTACCTTTAGGCTTTACAAGGTTGCTCACAATTTCGCCCCGCCCAAAATGCCAGAACAGTAAACACACCCCACAAATGACCCCATTTCGGAAAGTAGATACCCCAGGGTATGGCATAGTGAGTCCGTGGGAGATTTTTTTTTTTTTTTGCCAGAAGTTAGCAGAAATGGAAACTTTATTTATTTTTATTTTTCTCAGAAAGTGTCATTTTCCGCTAACTTGTGAAAAAAAATTAAATCATACATGAACTCACCATGCCCCTCCGCAAATACTTTGGGGAGTCTTCTTTCTAAAATGGGGTAATTTGGGGGGTATTTATACTATCCTGGCATTCTAGCACCTCAAGAAACATGACAAGTGCTCAGAAAGTCAGAGCTGCTTCAAAATGCGGAAATTCACATTTTTGTACCATAGTTTGTAAACGCTATAACTTTTGCGCAAACCAATAAATATACACTTATTGGATTTTTTTTATCAAAGGCATGTAGCACAATAAATTCTGACACAAACTTGTATAGAAATGTACAAACCGGATTCCAAAAAAGTTGGGACACTAAACAAATTGTGAATAAAAACTGAATGCAATGATGTGGAGATGGCAAATGTCAATATTTTATTTGTAATAGAACGTAGATGACAGATCAAACGTTTAATCCGAGTAAATGTATCATTTTAAAGGAAAAATACGTTGATTCAAATTTTCACGGTGTCAACAAATCCCAAAAAAGTTGGGACAAGTAGCAATAAGAGGCTGGAAAAAGTAAATTTGAGCATAACGAAGAGCTGGAAGACCAATTAACACTAATTAGGTCAATTGGCAACATGATTGGGTATAAAAAGAGCTTCTCAGAGTGGCAGTGTCTCTCAGAAGCCAAGATGGGTAGAGGATCACCAATTCCCACAATGTTGCGCAGAAAGATAGTGGAGCAATATCAGAAAGGTGTTACCCAGCGAAAAATTGCAAAGACTTTGCATCTATCATCATCAACTGTGCATAACATCATCCGAAGATTCAGAGAATCTGGAACAATCTCTGTGCGTAAGGGTCAAGGCCGTAAAACCATACTGGATGTCCGTGATCTCCAGGCCCTTAAACGACACTGCACCACAAACAGGAATGCTACTGTAAAGGAAATCACAGAATGGGCTCAGGAATACTTCCACAAACCATTGTCAGTGAACACAATCCACCGTGCCATCCGCCGTTGCCAGCTGAAACTCTACAGTGCAAAGAAGAAGCCATTTCTAAGCAAGATCCACAAGCTCAGGCGTTTTCACTGGGCCAGGGATCATTTAAAATGGAGTGTGGCAAAATGGAAGACTGTTCTGTGGTCAGACGAGTCACGATTCGAAGTTCTTTTTGGAAATCTGGGACGCCATGTCATGCGGACCAAAGAGGACAAGGACAACCCAAGTTGTTATGAACGCTCAGTTCAGAAGCCTGCATCTCTGATGGTATGGGGTTGCATGAGTGCGTGTGGCATGGGCAGCTTGCATGTCTGGAAAGGCACCATCAATGCAGAAAAATATATTCCAAGTTCTAGAACAACATATGCTCCCATCCAGACGTCATCTCTTTGAGGGAAGACCCTGCATTTTTCAACAAGATAATGCCAGACCACACTCTGCATCAATCACAACATCATGGCTGCGTAGGAGAAGGATCCGGGTACTGAAATGGCCAGTCTGCAGTCCAGATCTTTCACCTATAGAGAACATTTGGCGCATCATAAAGAGGAAGGTGCAACAAAGAAGGCCCAAGACGATTGAACAGTTAGAGGCCTGTATTAGACAAGAATGGGAGAGCATTCCTATTTCTAAACTTGAGAAACTGGTCTCCTCGGTCCCCAGACGTCTGTTGAGTGTTGTAAGAAGAAGGGGAGATGCCACACAGTGGTGAAAATGGCCCATTTGGGGGATTTGTTGACACCATGAAATTCTGATTCAACATATTTTTCCCTTTAAAATGGTACATTTTCTCAGTTTAAACTTTTGTTCCGTGATTTATGTTCTATTCTGAATAAAATATTAGAAGTTGGCACCTCCACATCATTGCATTCAGTTTTTATTCACGATTTGTATAGTGTCCCAACTTTTTTGGAATCCGGTTTGTAATTATATTTTAACAATTTAACCAGAGAAATTAAAAAATACACTTTTTTTGAGAAAATTGCTGCCTATTTTGATTAATATCGGAAAAACAAAAAATCTTAGCAGCAATCAAATACCACCAAAAGAAAGCTGTATTTGTGAGATTAAAAGGAGGTAAAATTCATTTGGGTGCCAAGTTGCATGACTGAGCAATAAACCGTTAAAGTTGTGAAGTGCCGATTTGTAAAAAAGGGCCTGGTCACTTAGGGGGGTATAAACCTGTGGTCCTTAAGTGGTTAAAGTAATTTCCCTATCCACATTTGTTTGCAGAGCACTTGCCATGCTCTTAACCACATTTTGCTGCTATTTGCAGCCCTCTGGCCCTTTCCATGACATTTTTAAAGCCATTTTAGTGCTTCAAAGTTCGGGTCCCCATTGACTTCAATGGGGTTGGGGTTCGGGTTCGGGGTCAAGTTCGGGTCCCGAACTCAAACTTTTTTGTGAAGTTTGGCCGAACCCGTCTAACCCGAACATCCAGGTGTCCGCTCAACTCTAATCAGAGCCCCTAGTGTTCTGCAGTTAGGGACCAGTGTTTGGAGGTGGAGGCTCATGCCAGTCTGCATGAGTGACCAGAAGGAGATGCTGAAATGGGAACGCTGAGCGCCAGACCATGGGCACCAGCCGTGTGACCAAGGAGCCACCGGGACTACTGAGCTACTGACCGTGGGCCTCCAGCCTTGGATCAGGGTACCAGCTTTCTGAAGAGAGAGAGGGACAGCTACGGAGGGCAGCAACACATAGTGACACCTCGCGGAAGTCCAGGAGACCAAGCGTTTGGGCCACCCACTGCAGGAGCATCAGAGCATGAAATGCTCATATCATGGGGGCTGCCTGGGTGAAAATGGGGATATGTCCGCGTTCAGCTCTAAACTCTGACAACCCTTTTAAGGCATTGTGACCTGCTCAGGATCTGTCAGAGATCCAGTAGATTTAAATCTACTGGTTGCCTATCTAGGCTATAAAGTGTCATTTTAGTGTTATATAATGTAATGATGTGCTAGGAATCAGTTTGGAATCACATGTACCTAATTGCCAGTTGGGCGAGCACATAGTTTCCAGCATCCATATGGGCAGGGTGGGATCCATAACTCCGATAGCCGTAGAAGGAATACAAAGAACCACTAGGAAGAAACGGCAGAATACGATATGTAAGCACACGGTTTCCATTCACTGATATAGCTACCCCAGTGTACAACCAGATTTTCTAATACATTTGTCAGATGTTTATTCTTGCTATACACTGAATATGGAATGGCTGGTAATGTAACTTACCTGCAGCCAGTACAATGTAAGGGTCCTTGAGAAGTGTTAAGTAGGATGTTGGTGGAATGCTCTATGGAAGAAAAGCACAGTTGCTTAGTGCCAGGTCTAGTAGTTCTGCTAGTTTTCCAGCTTATTTAAATTAAAAGGGGCCATTTATCAAACTGGTGTAAAGTAGAACTGGCTTAGTTACCCATAGCAACCAATCAGATTCCACTTTTCAGTTTCCAAAGGAGCTGTCCAAAATGAAAGGTGAAATCTGATTGGTTGCTATGGGCAACTAAGCCAATTCTACCTTACCCCAGTCAAAGTAGATAAATGACAACAAAAATTTCTATATACTCACCCCTGGAACAAACTTGGCAAATCGCAGCATACAGAGCTGTAGAGCTGTGGATAAAAAGAGAAGTGTAATGAATACCATGACATATATCAATAGGTTACATTAGATTGGACAAACTCTTAAAGGGATTCTGTCACCTCCCCTAACCCAAAATCGGATTTTAAAGCAGTCATGCAGAACAGCTTACCTTGAATCGGCTGTGCTCTTCTATCTTGTAATCCGTCCAGTAGTTTATGAGAAAAACGACTTTTATGATTATGTAAATTAGCCCTGAAGGTGCCCAGAGGGGCGTTTTGTTCCCCTTAGTGTGCTCAGTAATGCCCCTCTTACAGTGCCCAGCCCGCCTTCCTTTAGACTGTCTAACCGCCCCCAGCCTCTCATGCCTCTCCTCCCCCTCCCTCACAGCCGAAGGAACTCTCGCGCAGGCGCAGTACCCACTGAGGGCTGCGCCAGTGCGATCTGCAGGAGACTGAGGGCAGGAGCTTCATCCTCATCACTGGGCATGCGCCGAGCCCAGTGACGTCCGATGCTCGCTCTTCCCTCAGTCTCCTGCAGATCGCACTGGCGCAGCCCTCAGTGGGTACTGCGCCTGCGCGAGAGTTTGTTCGGCCATGAGGGAGGGGGAAGAGAGGCATGAGAGGCTGTGGGCGGTTAGGCAGTCGGAAGGAAGGCAGGCTGGGCACTGTAAGAGGGGCGTTACTGGGCACACTAAGGGGAACAAAACGCCCCTCTGGGCACTTTCAGGGCTAATTTACATAATCATAAAAGTCGTTTTTCTCATAAACTACTGGACGGATTACAAGATAGAAGAGAGAAGAGCACAGCCGATTCAAGGTAAGCTGTGCTGCATGACTGCTTTAAAATCCGATTTTGGGTTAGGGGAGGTGACAGAATCCCTTTAAAGGATATGGATAAAAGAGCTGTAAACCCGCGCTGACTAAAAGTGCTCCAATATGTCCAATGTTCCTGGTTAATATATGTTATTAACAAAGCTACTGTGCAATGACCGCAAGAGGACGCAAGCACCAACCAGCCTGTATGTAACCCGGCTTACCTGAGCACATCTGGAGCAGGTAAAAACTCTAATTGTGACTAAGTAATAACATATATTAACCAGGAACATTGGACATATTGGAGCACTTTTAGTCAGCGTCGGTTTACAGCTCTTTTATCCATATACCTTTATAACATTTCGGGGGTCGGCAATCCACCCATACAAACATAATGAAGGATTGAATTACCAGTTGGTGGCGGGAGCGCTAGTATTACATCTATTTGTTTCTACACAATAAACTCTTAAAGGAGTTGTCCAAGAATGTTTTTATTTATTTATTTTGAACTAGCAGAAGGACCCGGCTTTGCACGGGTATATTTCATCTATTTCATTTAATGTTTCTGTGTGTCGTTAAAATATATCGACAGTATCCCCCATAACAGTGACCTCTACAGCACCCCACCCCTTTAACAGTGAACTCCACAGTCTCCCACCCCTTAACACTGACCCCCCCCACAGTGCCCCACCACTTTAAAATGGGACCTCCACAGCAGCCCATCCTCTTAACTTTGACCTTCACAGCAGCCTGCCCCTTTAACAGTGAGTTTCACAGCACCCCACTCCCTTGACAGTGACCTCCTCTGGGGCCCGCCCCCTTAACAGTGACCTCCACAGCAGTTGCCCCTTTAATAGTGGCCCCTGCCCCTTTAACAGTGACCTCCACAGTGTCCGCCCCTTTAACAGTGACCTCCACAGCGCCCTGCCCCTTTAATGCTAGGGCTACACGATGACATGTGTTGTGCGACATTTTGTCTCAACAATTTTTATAATGATAGTCTATGGTGTTGCACTGCGACATGTGACATGCTGCGACTGCGATACGACAGTTGCAAAAAATGCATCCAAGATGGATTTTCCTGCGACTGTCGCAGTGGCAGCATGTCACATGTCACAGTGCAACGCCATTGACTATCATTATAAAAATTGTTGCTCGACATCGGTGCGATATCAATGTCACGCAACACATGTAGCAGCGTAGTTGTGCCCTATGTGTCGTGCGACTTATTGTTATTGTGTAGCCCTAGCCTAAAGCTGACCTGCAGCAGTGAGGAAAATGCCTAAGGGCCTGCAAGCTTCTATTGGCTGATAAGGGACAAGTGACCGTGTGTATGCTAGTTGGGATATGAAGAGAAAGACTTGCAGGCTTGTATTGGATAATACAGGTAATTTTTTGGCAATATCTCATGAACGGTACGTCCTAGAGAGCTGTGACCCCTACAAGATTTCTTGCCAAGTAGCAAGGGATGTGTATACCAAGATTAGTTAAAATCGATGGCTGCGTTTTTGAGTGATCGCGAAACATACATACATACGTTTTTCTTTATATAAATAGATCAAATGAAAAAAATTACAAAAATGTATGATTAAAAAAAAACTACACTCCCGCCCGTGGTCACTCAAGGGTGGTTTTCCATCCATTTAGCCCATACAGACATGAGCAAACCAGTCGACATTTGTTTCGGGTCCAGTTCTCCAAATTTTTTAAAAAGATCAGTTCGAACCTGAATCAGTTCGGGCCAAACCGAATTTGTTACAATTGCCCTGAAAGTTAGTATGAAACCCATTCTAGCCTCCTAGGACTCGCAGCAGCAGCTGTGCACATCGTGATGGTCATAATTAGGCAGACAGACAGCAACAGTGGCAAAGACCATGTGTATGGCAGCAAGACCATGTGTATTCATCGCAATCAGCCTAAGATGTGAGAAAATGTCAGGATTGATTCAATAATGATGTATGTATGCTGCATAATGAAATGTAACCCCCCAAAAAAAAAAAAAAAAATTTCAACCCTGTTGAACTGTAACACATAAATTGGGGTATTGAAGTATTAGTGGCATAATGTGGGCTGCAGCAGCAGCCATACAGAACGTGAAGGTAGGCAGACAGACAGCAACAGTGGCAAGATGAGCCAATGCCGGTGAGGCAAGGTCTATTCATCCAGAATCAGCCTGAGCTGTGAGAAAATGTCAGTACTGATGCAGTATCTATTTATATATGCAGCTTAATTAAATTGAACACAATCCCCCCCCCCCCCCAAAAAAAAATGCGAACATGGGGAAACTGAATATACGTAAATAGACGATTGAGGTTTGATGCTAAATTCCACATTAATACACAATGGTAGATTTCTGCCACACCAGTGGTATTGCTGCAGTAATCATGCATTATATTTATATATATATATATATAACGCCCCAGAGTGGAATTACCACCTCTTCGCCTTGCTACTGTCTTTAATGGTTAACCTAATGTCATTGTATGTATTAATTTCCATATCCTGCAAAATGTGTATTCCTATTTCCCATTTTGTAACTGTTCAAGTGTAATGTACCTGGTTCACCAGCAGATGGCGGCAAGCATAGCAGAGCTACACTTGCAGAGGATTGAACCTTCTTTCCATTCTCTTCTCTCCCTCTAGGGAGGAGTTTAGTTAGTTAGGAGTAAGTCTAGCTTACCCCCTGCCAAGGGAGGGTGTGCAGCAGGAACCACCCCTGTTGGATGAGCCCTGTCTAAGCCAGCTATAGCACCTTCAGTTTAGCTGCATCTGAAGGCCACAGCTAAGAAGCATCAGAAGCCAGGAGGAGAAAGTCCCCTGGATAATGTTAGAGACAGAGCAGATCAGAGAAAGTAAAGTATAGCATAAAGAGAAAGCTGATTTCCACAGCCAGCCTGTTAGCACAGCAGAGCCAGAGGGCAACTGATGTAGCAGAGTTGAGTTTGTTTGCCTGCCAAAGTTAATGCCAAAGCCTGCTGGAAACCAAGACAAAGCCTGTAAATTGTTTAGAGAAAAGTCTATTCAAGTAAAGCCATTATCAAGTTCATCACAAGATCTGGCCTCAATTTATTCTTCATCCCCTACTACTACCACCCCCTTTTTGCGATTCCGGAAGGCCACGCCTGGATTTCCAGCGCATCCAGGTAGAAGCAACGTGACATGTGCAACACTATTAAAGGGGTTGTCCCACTTTATTAAATAGGTTTATCCTAATTTATTGTCCCCCAGTGAACATTTCTTCCTATATATGTCTGTTAAAAAAACCTTTCTATCATCCTAAAACAGCTTCTATTAGAATCGTTTGTTTACTTCGATCTCCCCTGGATACTGCCTCTTTTCGCCGGCCGCATCCTTTTGCCGCGCCTGCGCACCACAGTCTAAGAATTTCATCGGCCGGCCTCTCCACTACATGAACGCGCACGACCGCGCATGCGCAGTATATCCACCGCGTCTTGGATAAAGCTGTGCATGCGCGGGCGTCCTAACAGTTCGGGCGAGTCAGCGGAGTGAGCGGATGGACGTCGGAGCAACGCGATACTGTAAGTATAATATCTGCTGTCCCACTAATCGACCAACGATAATTGAATATTCTGCAATAAAGGGGGTTCATAGGAAATTCAATGGGGGCATTTTTATGTACAACTGGGGGGCAACTATATTCTATCTATGGACACTGGGGGCAACTATATTATATCTATGGACACTGGGGGCAACTATATTATATCTATGGACACTGGGGGCAACTATATCATATAAATGGACACTGGGGGCAACTATATCATATCTATGGACACTGGGGGCAACTATATTATATATATGGAAACACTGGGGGCAACTATATTATATCTATGGACACTGGGGGCAACTATATCATATGAATGGACACTGGGGGCAACTATATTATATCTATGGACACTGGGGGCAACTATATCATATGAATGGACACTGGGGGCAACTATATTATATCTATGGACACTGGGGGCAACTATATCATATGAATGGACACTGGGGGCAACTATATTATATATATGGACACTGGGGGCAACTATATTATATCTATGGAAACACTGGGGGCAACTATATTATATCTATGGACACTGGGGCAACTATATTATATCTATGGACACTGGAGGCAACTATATTATATCTATGGACACTGGGGGCAACTATATGAATTTTATGGAAACTGGGGGCAACTATATGAATTTTATGGAAACTGGGGGCAAGTTTATGAATTGTATGGAAAACCATAAAATGTAGCAGAGCTAATCGTGTTGCAAGCATCCACAGGGATAGCAGGGGAGTGGATTAGCAAGGTATGACAGAAAAGTGGAAATCTAGATGACATGGGGGGAGGGGAATACACTGATATATAGAAAAGTTGGATATGAATGTTATTACTCAATTTAGTACAGCTATAATGGTAAGAATACAGCATCTGTGCTGTTCAGTGGTTGTTTTAGGGGAGTAAAAAACAAAAATCCTATTTATACAAGGTGTCATGCATTTGTGCTGTAGTAAATTACAGTTTTTGATGCACAGATATAGTGTTGAATATATTTGGAAAGTTTTATGTGTGGATAGTATTCAGGACATCAAAATGCAACTCTCTAAGATCATTTAGCATTGCTTGCTGAGTGATAGCAATCCACACCAGGAGAGATGAGCTTCACAGACACTGCCGGGAGCCAGTGAGCCTGATGAGTCATAGTCTTCACATGAACGAGCACGCAGGACTCAGCTCTCAGTGTGATGTCATAAGGAGGCGTGGCCGGCCTTCACTCTAGCTGCCTAAGCCCGCCCAGCCTTATCTGCAGAAAAGCAGGAAGTTACCAGCAGAGTGACTGCAGGTGAGGCTGATTTAGCAAAGTGGGAAAACCCCTTTAAGGGACATTAGGCCACCCTACACCACTCTGCTATTCCTACCCTGGTTACCATCCATATCACTAAAAGGGGCCCTGTGCCCTTGTTGCTTCAGTCACAACAAAATATGTACTTTAAAAACAAAACCCCAAGTAGTGCACCCGACGGGCCTATCGCACTTGGTGTCATGAACAGGATGAGAGCAGGATCCGAATGGATTCAATCTCTGTGCCCATGGATTGTGTAGCCTACTGGATTAACAACAACACCCCTAAAAAGGATTTTAATGCATTTACTGTGGAGCGGCAAGCGCAAAACCCCGCGCGCCGACACCCGAAGGGATAATCCGCAATTTTTGTATGTGATGGCGCAGCTTCTTCATGAGCAAGCAGAGCGGCAAAGACAGGGAACGCCCCCAGCTAAAGCAGGAAAGTTAAGCCCTGCCCACCAGGAGCGACATTATAGTGTGAAGAGAGGAAGTGGGAGCTCCTCCCCTACAGCCCCTCCTTCATCTCCAGTCTGTCAGAAGAAGGAAAAGCAAGATGGCTTGTCCTCACCAGCCGGACTGGGTCGTCCTCGTCTGGAGTGATGAAGACCCGGAGGAGAAGTCGGCGCCTGAGAAGATCTACCTCTCTCACAAGTACAGCGTCATGACAAAATATGTACTTTATATATATATATACACACACGATAGGCCCGTCGGGCGCACTACTTGGGGTTTTGTATATATATATATATATATATATATATATATATATACTATTTAATTAAATTTACCCCCCCCCCCCCCCAAAAAAAAAATAAAAAAATTGTGACCATGTGGAAACTGAATATACGTAAACAGATGATTGATGCTTGGTGCTCAGTTTCACCTCAATAAACACTGGAAGTCTGCTGCCACACAAGGGGTATTGCTGCAGTAATCATGTATACAGTGGGATGTGAAAGTTTGGGCAACCTTGTTAATCATCATGATTTTCCTGTATAAATCGTTGGTTGTTACGATAAAAAATGTCGGTTAAATATATCATATAGGAGACACACACAGTGATATCTGAGAAGTGAAATGAAGTTTATTGGATTTACAGAAAGTGTGCTATAATTGTTTAACCAAAATTCGGCAGGTGCATAAATTTGGGCACCACAAAAAAAAATGAAATCAATATTTAGTAGATCCTCCTTTTGCAGAAATTACAGCCTCTAAACGCTTCCTGTAGGTTCCAATGAGAGTCTGGATTCTGGTTGAAGGTATTTTGGACCATTCCTCTTTAAAAAACATCTTTAGTTCATTCAGGTTTGATGGCTTCCGAGCATGGACAGCTCTCTTTAAGTCACACCACAGATTTTCAATTATATTCAGGTCTGGGGACTGAGATGGCCATTCCAGAACGTTGTACTTGTTCCTCTGCACAAATGCCTTACCCTGGGTTCACACCTGAGCGTTTTACAGCGCGTTCAAACGCGCTGTAAAACGCTCAACACATGAAAACCAATGCTTCCCTATGGCCCTGGTTCACACTTGAGCGTTTTACAGCGCGTTTGAACGCACTGAAAAACGCCCTACGCTCAAAAAAGTTCTTGCGCGACTTTGGGGCGTTTTGTCGTGCGTTTGCGGCCATAGGATTGCATAGGAACGCTCAAATATGTTATTTTGCGCGTTTTTGACCAGAAAAACGCGCGTCCGAACGTGCGTTTGGCACATAGCAACAGTCATAAAAGGCTACACCCTAGTGATCGGCAGGTGTCTAGCCTGACCAAGATGGAGGAAGCAGGCTGTGATAGTGAGACACTGATCAGGCTTGTGCAGGCAAAACGCTGCCTATATGACATCCAAGATGCCAAGTACAAGAACCGGAGAAGCAGGCAGCAGGCATGGGAGGATATTGGAGCAAGCATCTGGCCACAGTGGAAGACTTTCTCAAAAACTGTGAAAGAAGGCAAAGGTATTTACATGTGTGTTCTGAGTATAAAAAAAACAAACTCCTTGTGTGCACTGGTGTAAAATCTCTATGTAATAGTCCAGCCCAGCTCGACCTGCGGCCCTCCAGCTGTTGTCCAACTACAACTCGCAATATGCTGTGCTGCATTTTACTTGCTGTAGCCTGTTTAAGCATGCATGGAGTTTTTCAGTTTTGCTACAGCTGGAGGGCCGCAGCTTCACCATCCCTGTTCTAGTATATGGTCAGTCAATGGTTCCCCATCACCCACATTCTTGCACAATGTAGTCGGCCAGTATGCTCAATTTGCACTTGTTCCAATCTGGCAATGTATTTTAAATTCAAATGTTGGCCTACATTAGTGGTGCGGATTTGGGTTATAAAGTTGATATGGATATTGTCAACGTTGAAACATTATTGTGCTTGTGGGCTATTGCAGCACTGGCACATGATAGGTGATTGTATGTCTATATAGTACCAGTATTGGGCACATAAATGGGATCCGTAATTCCGCCCACATTGTTTTCCCTTGTTAAAGGACGAGTATTGGTGGGCACTATTGGGGCTTCTACAAGGGGCACGATATAGGTGAAAAAACGGCATTGCACAAATTCACTCTTCAAATCTTTTAATTCACCCATTACAATAAACAAAGAAAATGCAATATTACAAGTTAAAGAAACAATTTCTGCAGCTGCAAAAGACTAAATAATATAAAATTATATGGCTTGCATTTGCCACGGTAACTCCCCCTGTGGTGACATAAAATAAGTCGCAAAGTGGTCCCGAATGGCGGCACCATGTGTGGTCCCACGCACACCGCTGCGATTCTGACACTCCATGGAATGGCTCAACGAATCCTCAAAATTGAAGCCATCCCTTTCTCGGACAAAATTGTGAAGAGCACATGCTGCCTTCACAACCGAGATGGCGGTCTCCAATTTCAAATTTATGGGAGAGTGCAGAACTCGCCATTTGTTGGCTAAGATGCCAAATGCGCATTCCACCACCCTGCGTGCTCTGGTCAGGCGATAGTTAAAAACACGCCGCTTAATGGATAAATTACGGGTAGAGTATGGCCTCATAAGGTGCTCACCTAGACCAAATGCCTCGTCACCCACAAAAACAAAAGGCATAGATGGATAAGTGGTTCCAGGCAGTGTGGTGTTTCCGGGAAGGTCAAGGGCATTTCTACTGAGCATTTGACCAAAGTCAGAATGCCCAAAAACAGCAGAGTCCGAGCTGCTGCCATAGGACCCTACATCGATATAACGGAAAGAATAGTTTGCATCACATACCGCAAAAAGAACAAACGAAAAGTATTTGTTATAATTAAAAAACTGACTGCCACTCCTCATTGGCTTCAGAACGTGGATGTGTTTTCCATCAATTGCTCCGACACAGTTCGGGAAATTGCAGGTATTTAGAAAAGTATCCGTAATTTTCAGCCACTCCTGCTTGTTTGGTTGGCCCATCACAACAGCATGAAGGACCTGCCAAATGGCGCTGCAGGTTTCCCTCACAATCACACTGGCTGTGGATTTCCCGATCTGGAAGGCGTAGTGCAGACTGGTCAACGATTGGCCTGTAGCTAAATAGCTGAAAAAAAGGTGTGAAAAACAAAAACTACAATTAATGGATGTTATTTTATTTTTATTATAGTAAACTTCCTAAAAAGCAAGTGGAAGAGCCTCAAAGATGCCTTCATTCGTCATCGACGCAAAGAGAAGGAACAGAGGAGTGGAGCTTTGCCAAGTGCACGGTCCAGCTATGTCCATGCGGAGGAAATGGCCTTTCTAATCCCATGCACTGAAATGCGTAGGTGAGTCCAGGGCATACACATGCAGGAGAGGGTGTGGTATGACATGCATTCACTTTCATATCTTGCACATACTTATGTATATTTTCATGTTCACAGCACCGATAGTAGCTGGTCGAAAAGACAACAGCAGGAGGAGGAAGAGGAGGAGGTCACCAGGGACAGTGAGGCCTGTGCGTCTACAGGGCCACTAAGTCCTCCTCCACCCGATCCCACCCCTACATTCCAAACACCCTCACAGCCTGCCCCACCTGTCGTGGAACCCGAAAACATTCGGACTCACCGTTCAAAACGGAAAAGAACCGATCGCCTGGAGGACCGGCTAATTGCATGCCTGGATGCACTTGCCCATCCAGCACCCAAACTCACTAGTGATGCACTTTTCTTACTGAGTTTGGAGGGAAAAATGCTGCTAGTTCAACGAAGTCGCATAACTGAAGCAAGGGACGCCTTAACAAGGACTCTAGACAGCTTCATTACACATTATGACATCACACAGCCCAACAATGCACCACAACATCCACCACCACATCCACCACAATATCCACCACAACATCCACCACCCACTCACACATACACATCACAAACATACCCACAAACTAACATACCACACCCTCACGACATATGGCACACACAACCACAATCATCATACAGCTATCCCTCCACTAGCATGGGCACCAACACCTCCACCACCACTCAAATGCAACCTGCCCAGCAATCAGGCGGAATGAGAGAGGCCATGCGGGATAACGAGCCACAATACCAAAACCTTTGAGAAGTAGCATACTTAATTTGGTGCATCAGGGGTGTTCTTCCTTCATTGTTAATATCAGTAAATTACCGAATAATTTTAAGTTAACAATTACAAAACTTATGTTGATTGTGTTAAACACAGTTTGCGCATTTTTGGAGGAACTGTAAGATGTGATTACTTTTCCAAAATATAAAAACATTTGCAAACTTTTTTGGACTCTTATTTCGAAGAGAGTGTTTGGTATGGAAAAATGTGGGTAAACTATGTATGGTATCTATATGTCAAATGTAAAAAGCATACACATACAATACCCCCCCTCAAAAACACTTGAAACGTCACAACCACCAGTAGAAAATAACAAAGGCCACACTAATATACAGTCAACACACAATGCAAATGCTTTATTAGGCCACAATTACAGTCTACTTACCGCAAGTAATGATCAGTATTTCCGCTGGTGGGATACTGTCCCGCATGAATGTGTCCTGACGTTGTAAACGGGTGCCCAACAACCCCAGGAGCTCATCAAAGCTGTTGCAAACAAAAATGGTGAGGGTTAACAATACCAAAAAACTACAACTGGTACCTTCACAATTGGAACCCCACTCCTAGAACTATTGTATTTGTACAAACCTGGTGATGGACATCCGCGTGTATGAAAAAAATTTGTCTTCATGGGCCCGGAGGGTCTCGTACAGTGCCCAGAACTGTCCCCTTTCCTGTCGGTTGGCAATCACAGGATGGACCCAGAAGCGTCGCCTGCTCTCTCTCCTACGCCTCAAACGTCGGAGAAGGATTGCTGACACAATTGCCGCAATTGGTCGCCTTCGGGAGTATTCCATGGTCGCAAACAATCCACTACAATCCACTCTCTCAACAGACATGAAATTTATCAACTCCATTTCTCTCTCATTAGACACCTTTCATATAGACAGGCCTGTATTTTCATTGGACAACACTGCTGTCAATCACACAAACGCGCGTTCTACGCGCATTGACTATGGACAAAAACGTGCAACAAAAACGCACAAAAAACACGCGTTTTGTCGCGCATAAAACGCGCATATCCAAAACGCTCAGGTGTGAACCTAGCCTAAGTGGATTTTGAGCAGTGTTTAGGGTCGTTGTCTTGTTGAAAGATCCAGCCCCGGCACAGCTTCAGCTTTGTCACTGATTCCTGGACATTGGTCTCCAGAATCTGCTGATACTGAGTGAAATCCATGCGTCCCTGAACTTTGACAAGATTCCCAGTCCCTGCACTGGCCACACAGCCCCACAGCATGATGGAACCACCACCATATTTTACTGTAGGTAGCAGGTGTTTTTCTTGGAATGCCGTGTTCTTTTTCCTCCATGCATAACGCCCCTTGAACTGAGCCTGTGGTCTTCCACTTCCTCAATATGTTCCTAACTGTGGAATCAGACAGCTGAAATCTCTTAGACAGCTTTCTGTATCCTTCCCCTAAACCATGATGGTGAACAATCTTTGTCTTCAGGTCATTTGAGAGTTGTTTTGAGACCCCCATGTTGCTACTCTTCAGAGAAAATTAAAAGAGGAGGGAAACTTACAATTGACCCCCTTAAATACTCTCTTTCTCATAATTGGATTTACCTGTGTATGTAGGTCAGGGGTCACTGAGCTTACCAAGCCAATTTGAGTTCCAATAATTAGTTCTAAAGGTTTTGGAATCAATAAAATGACAACAGTGCCCAAATTTATGCACCTGCCTAATTTTGGTTAAACAATTATAGCACACTTTCTGTAAATCCAATAAACTTCATTTCACTTCTCAAATATCACTGTGTGCGTCTCCTATATGATATATTAACTGACATTTTTTATCGTAACAACCAACGATTTATACAAGAAAATCATGACGATTAACAAGGTTGCCCAAACTTTTGCATCCCACTGTATATGCTGCTTAATTAAATTGAACCCCACAAAAAAAAGGATTGCTGGGAAAATGTCGGAATTTTTTTTTAAGTATTTGCTTGCAGGTAGCTGCTTTTTGAGATGCACCTGCCCTGTCTCCTCTCTCCCTGTCTGTCAGCTGCCCTGCTTCTCTCTATGGTACCCAACACACAATTCTCCTTTGATATCCTAGCCTTTCCCTTCACTCTCCCTGGCAATAAGCTTGATAGATTTTTTACTGTCCTTTATTGTTTTGTTATTTTTTTTTAACTCTCCTTGACTCCCTAAGATGGTTTTCCTGGCAAACTCTGCAACACCCATCCATCCTCATTCACAGCTCAGCACAGAATGGCGTTCTGCTCGTTCTGCTAAGGAACCTCACTGCCTGAAGCAGTATTGATTGGTAGTGATGGACGAACATCCACCAGGACGTCTCGCGAACGCGATCAAATATTCGTGAAACTGCGGCAGATCCCATTCATTTTAATGGCAGGCGAACCTGAAAAACCTTCAGCTCATATTTGCAGCCAAGAAATAATTACTAGAAGTGCACAAATAGTCCCACAACATGGACAGTGACATACCAGATGTATTATTCGAATTTGCGATCTCCATTTTTTTTTTTTTTATGCGAAATATTGGCATTGTAATTTTCGCGTACGCGCATGCGCAAATGCACTATACAGTACCCAAATGCACTATAAAGAAAGTATATTGGTATATAACACCCCGCTTCAATCAGTTTTTTTGGGGGACGGCTGGTATATCACACCAGTAGAAATTGTTTGTTCCAATAACGGTTGTCCCTCTATATACCTGCAGTATCGCAGCAGAACCGCACACAACTGCCGCACAATACAAATGCACTATAATGTACTTTCTAATATAGAAAGTATATTATAACATTGTACAAGGAAGGCAATCCATTAGAGTATACATAAAGATAAAACGTAACCTTTAATATTTTTACTATGAGGGTCCATTCACACGTCCATGATATTATGCAAATAATTCAAGCCACTCGTCCCACCCTATGCCAGGTACCATGTTACCTACCCATGTTGCTGCTGTGAACTGTTGACACAGATCCCCAAACGCTTTAACCTCGACACATGTTTCGCCACGTAGGCTTCGTCAGAAGGTACCTCCTGACGAAGCCTATGTGGCGAAACACGTGTTGAGGATGAAGCGTTTGGGGATCTGTGTCACCAGTTCACAGCAGCAACATGGGTAGGTAACATGGTACCTGGCATAGGGTGGGACGAGTGGCTTGAATTATTTGCATAATATCATCTTATTGATTAGCATTTCACCGTCCTCCTACACCCTACAGTGTCCATCTGTTAGATGCTATTACTGAGAGAAGGTAGTTTTTATTCATTAGGGAACAGCATCTGCACCTGCAACCAGGGTCGTACATAGAAATCACTGGGCCCCATAGCAAGCACCCCTAGCCCGTCCCACCTCCTGTCCTGGCTCCTCCTATGCCACCCCCCCATTAAAGAATCCCTAATGCCCCCCAAAATGCCCGGGGGCAAGGAGTAGGAGAGCACACTGTCCACTATGAGCCCCCCAAAATGCTCAGGACAGTGTGCTTTCCTTCTACTCCTCTCCCCCTGGGCATTTTGGGGGGCATCAGGGTTTGGGGGGCTCATAGAGACAATGTGATGCTCCTCCCCGTTGACTTCCTGAGACAGTACAGCACCGAGGCCTACTTCGGAGGCATCCGTTTGTACCACAAACTCCCTCTTGAAGTCAGGCATCACTAAAACCAGTGACCCACACAGGGCTGACTTCAAAACTGCAAAAGTCTCTTCCGTCCGATCATCCCAGCGAACCATTACTGATTTTCCTCCCTTCAAGAGCCCTGTCAAGGGCATGTGCAGCGTCCCACTACGTTTGTGTGGGCACTGCTTTAACCCCTTAAGGACACAGCCTTTTTACACCTTAGGACCAGGCCATTTTTTGCAAATCTGACCAGTGTCACTTTAAGTGCTGATAACTTTAAAACGCTTTGACTTATCCAGGCCGTTCTGACATTGTTTTTTCGTCACATATTGTACTTCATGACACTAGTAAAATTAAGTCAAAAAAATATTTTTTTTTGCACCAAAAAATACCAAATTTATCAAAATTTTTTAAAAATTAGCAAATTTCAAAGTTTCAGTTTCTCTACTTCTGTAATACATAGTAATACCCCAAAAATTGTGATGACTTTACATTCCCCATATGTCTACTTCATGTGTGAATTATTTTGGGAATGATATTTTTTTTTTTGGGGATGTTATAAGGCTTAGAAGTTTAGGAGCAAATCTTGAAATTTTTCTGAAATTTACAAAAACTAAATTTTTAGGGACCATTTCAGGTCTGAAGTCGCTTTGCGAGGCTTACATAATAGAAACCACCCAAAAATGACCCCATCTAAGAAACTACACCCCTCAAGGTATTCAAAAGTGATTTTACATATGTTGTTAACCCTTTAGGTGTTGCACAAGAGTTATTGGCAAATGGGGATGAAATTTGAGAATTTCATTTTTCTGTCTAATATTTCATTTTTACCCATTTTTTCCACTAACAAAGCAAGGGTTAACAGCCAAACAAGACTGTATCTTTATTGCCCTGACTCTGCAGTTTACAGAAACACCCAATATGTGGCCGTAAACTACTGTACGGCCACACAGCGGGGCGTAGAGTGAAAGGTGCGCCGTATGGTTTTTGGAAGGTTGATTTTTATGGACTGGTTTATTTACACCATGTCCCATTTGAAGCCCCCTGATGCACCCCTAGAGTAGAAACTCCCTAAAAGTGACCCCATCTAAGAAACTACACCCCTCAAGGTATTCAAAACTGGTTTTACATACGTCGTTAACCCTTTAGGTGTTGCACAAGAGTTATTGGCAAATGGGGATGAAATTAGAAAATTTCTTTTTTTGCCTTATTTTCCATTTTAACCCATGTTTTCCACTAACAAATCAAGGGTTAACAGCCAAACAAGACTGTATCTTTATTGCCCTGACTCTGCCGTTTACAGAAACACCCAATATGTGGCCGCAAACTACTGTACGGCCACACAGCGGGGCGTAGAGTGAAAGGTGCGCCATATGGTTTTTGGAGGGCTGATTTTTATGGACTGGTTTATTTACACCATGTCCCATTTGAAGCCCCCTGATGCACCCCTGGAGTAGAAACTCCCTAAAAGTGACCCCATCTAAGAAACTACACCCCTCAAGGTATTCAAAACTGGTTTTACATACGTCGTTAACCCTTTAGGTGTTGCACAAGAGTTATTGGCAAATGGGGATGAAATTAGAAAATTTCTTTTTTTGCCTTATTTTCCATTTTAACCCATGTTTTCCACTAACAAATCAAGGGTTAACAGCCAAACAAGACTGTATCTTTATTGCCCTGACTCTGCCGTTTACAGAAACACCCAATATGTGGCCGCAAACTACTGTACGGCCACACAGCGGGGCGTAGAGTGAAAGGTGCGCCGTGTGGTTTTTGGAGGGCTGATTTTTATGGACTGGTTTATTTACACCATGTCCCATTTGAAGCCCCCTGATGCACCCCTGGAGTAGAAACTCCCTAAAAGTGACCCCATCTAAGAAACTACACCCCTCAAGGTATTCAAAACTGGTTTTACATACGTCGTTAACCCTTTAGATGTTGCACAAGAGTTATTGGCAAATGGGGATGAAATTTGAAAATTTCATTTTTTTGCCTTATTTTCCATTTTAACCCATGTTTTCCACTAACAAAGCAAGGGTTAACAGCCAAACAAGACTGTATCTTTATTACCCTGACTCTGCCGTTTACAGAAACACCCAATATGTGGCCGTACACTACTGTACGGCCACACAGCGGGGCATAGAGTGAAAGGTGCGCCGTTTGGTTTTTGGAGGGCTGATTTTTATGGACCGGTTTATTTACACCGTGTCCTGTTTCAACCCCCCTGATGCACCCCTGGAGTCGAAACTCCCTAAAAGTGACCCCATTTTGGAAACTACGGGATAAGGTGGCATTTTTTGGGGGAGTATTTTTAGGGCAAATATAATTTTTGGTTGCTCTATATTACAGTTTTGTGAGGCAAGGTTACCAAAAATTGAAATTCTGATATTTCATCTCCATTTGCCATTAACTGTTGAGGAACACCTAAAGGGTTAATAAAGTTTGTATAATCATTTTTGAATACCTTGAGGGGTGTAGTTTCTTAGATGGGGTCAATTTTAGGGAGTTTTTACTCTAGGGGGGCATCAGGGGGGCTTCAAAAGGGATATGGTGTCAATAAAAAAGGCCATCAAAATCGGCCTTCCAGAAACCATGTCGGTCCTTTCCTTTTGCGGCCTCCCTTTTACGGATAAAGCAGTTTACGACCACAAATGTGGCGTTTCTGTAAACTGCAGTATCAGGGTAATAAATTTTAACTTTTGTTTGGTTGTTAACCCTTGTTTTGTTACCGGAAAAAACGGACTGAAATGGAAAAGTGCCAAAAATAGCGGTTTTGGCACCGTTTTTTTTTTTTTTTTAACCGTGTTAATCTGGGTAGTTAGGTCATGGGATATTGTTATAGAGGAGATTCTTACGGACGCGGCAATATCTAATAAGTCTACTTTTTTTTACAATTATTTAGGTTTTTGACTATATTATCTTTTTTGATACAACATTTTTTTTTGGGTATCTCTAAAGTCTAAGTGTCATTTTTTTATTTTCTTTTAGCCAATTATCTTATGTGGGGGCTCATTTTTTGCGGGATGAGCGGACGGTTTTATTGGCACTATTTTGGGGGCTATATGACTTTTTGATCGCTTGCTATTAAACTTTTTGTTATGTAAGGTGACAAAAAAAATATTTTTTTGCACCTATTTTTTTTTTTTTTTTTTACTGTGTTAATCTGGGGGGTTGGGTCATGGGGTATTTTTATAGAGGAGATTCTTACGGACGCGGCGATACCTAATTATTTAGGTTTTAGACTATATTATCCTTTTTGATACCCTAAAAAAAAATTTGTATCTCTAAAGTCTAAGAGTCATTTTCTATTTTTTTTTTTATCTGATTATCTTATGTGGGGGCTCATTTTTTGCGGGATGAGATGACGGTTTTATTGGCACTAATTTGGGGGCTATATTACTTTTTGATCGCTTGCTATTAAACTTTTTATTATGTAAGGTGACAAAAAAAAACTTTTTTTGCACCTTTTTTTTTTTTTTCTGGACCGTGTTAATCTGGGGGGTTAGGTCATGGGGCATTTTTATAGAGGAGATTATTACCGACGCGGCAATACCTATGTCTACTTTTAATAAATTATTTTAGTTTTTTTGGGTGTCTCAAGTCTGAGAACCATTTTTTTTTATCCGATGTCAGTGCTAAATTGGGATATAAATTTAGTACTCCATGGAAGTGTGATACTCCCTGAAGCAACCGTCAATGCAGAGGCCCGGATGATCGGGGCATGTGTCGCACTGAGTAGTCGTGTCCTTCCGTATCCCCCTCCTGCGACACACTCTGCACTTTTTTTGGGTTCGTCCCTTCTTTCCAGTATGGGGGACCACACCTGGAAAGTGTTGGCCAGGGACGATCCGGGCGCCTACAGTTCCCGAGGTACTCCGGCCTGCTCTTTCCCGGTCCGAAAAGATCAGGGCCTTGAGGACTGCCTCATAGAACTGGAGGAATGTCCCTGTGCTGCCAGCGCTTCGGGATAGTACAAAAGAGTTGTACATGGCAACCTGTACCAAGTAGACCGCAACTTTTTTGTACCATGCCCGGGTTTTGCGCATGGCGTTATATGGCTTGAGGACTTGATCCGAGAGATCAACTCCTCCCATATACTGATTGTAGGCGACGATACAATCGGGCTTGAGGACCGTTGCCGCGGTACCTCGCACAGGGACAGGGGTGATGCCGTTACCATGAATTGTGGACAGCATAAGGACATCCCTCTTGTCCTTATACCTGACCAGCAACAGGTTTCCAGTGGTAAGGGCACGGGTCTCACCCCTGGGGATAGGTACCTGGAGGGGGTGGGCAGGGAGGCCGCGTTGATTTTTCCGCACGGTCCCACAAGCGGACGTGGATCTGGCGGCAAGGGACTGGAACAAGGGGATACTGGTATAAAAGTTATCCACGTACAAGTCCGAAGTTGATCAGCGGTGGGGTGTGCGATGCGCTAACAGTGGCCGGACGCTAAGTGCCGGCCACAGTCAGCGAACTCAAAAAAAAAAAAAAAAAGCACCCCAAAAAAGGTGGGGGGGGGGCAAGTGGCAGGGGGAGGGGGGCAAGTGGCAGCACCCCTGGGGGGTCTAGGGTCACACAGCTGTGCTGTGGACCCCAGACACCCTAACTGGGGTGATGCAATAAAAGTTCAAAAAAACTACCTTTCCCTTTTTTTTTCCCTGCCTAAACCAAACTTTCCCTAGCTGTCCCTATGTACCTGATGGGGTGCTGGGGGCAGAGATCGGGTCCTGGGGGGGCACAGATCGGGTGCAGGCAGCGGTGCAGCGGTGGCAGCAGACACGTGCAGGCAGCTCCTCTCTCCTCCGGCTCCGGAACACAAAAGGAGGAGGAGAGGGGCGCCTGCCTCTTTTGAATCTGCCGCCGGACCGCCCACAGACCAATCAGAAAGCGATCCTGAGTGGTGATGTCACCATCACCACTCAGGATCGCTGGATGGTGATTGGTGGAGTGAAATCACACCACCATCACCATCCTGTTCCGGGTTATCGGGTCTTCAGAGACCCGAATAACCCGGAAACGCAGAAAACCGCAGGTCTGAATTGACCTGCGGTTTTCTGCGATCGCATACATGGGGGGGTCACCGGACCCCCCGACGCATTTGCCCCAAGTGCCTGCTCAATGATTTGAGCAGGCACGGGGTTCCGATCGCCGCCGGCCGCGCGGCGGTGATTGAAAATGCACAGGGCGTACATGTACGCCCTGTGTCCTTAAGTACCAGGGCACAAGGGCGTACCTGTACGCCCTGTGTCCTTAAGGGGTTAAAGCACTTTTTACCTTGTCAACAGTATTAGGTTGTAATGTATGATTTTGTATTTATGTATCTGAAAATCCCTGTTACCAGGCAGATTAGGTGTAATTTATACATCCCACCACTAGATTGGGATATAGCTTAGGTCTTATATATACCTAGGTCAGGCCTAGTGAGGTAGATCAGAGGATGATCATAGTGGAGTAAAAATTTAGTCAGAGAGGAGAGCAGATCTTAGGGAGTCATATCAGATTAGTGGGAGAAAATGTAGAGTGAAGACTTCATTGCACAGATTAGTGAGTGGAGCCAACTTCGCTAGGAAGTGATACTAAGATGTTAGGCACAGAAGAGCGTTTTCATTCTGTGGCCGGACTATAGACTTGCATCCCTGACCAGTAGGAGAAGAGTTTGCCTCTCTGGAAAAGAAACAAGCTTTCCTAAGGAATCATCGGTGATAAGAGACATTATTGAGGACCACAGACACCTTTGCATGGTGGAGGATTTATAGCTTCTGGCAGCCACACCATACTAGAGACAGTTGCGTTTTCCTGTCTAAATATTCAGCTTGTAGGGAAAGAAAAAGGAAAAGGATCCAGCACATCAATAGGAAGAAGGTACACCTAACCCACTGCTCCAAACTAAAAACCTGAAAAGCCTAGAAACAGTGGATTTGCAGAATCAACTCTGTACCATCAAGAAACTGCATTTTTGTACTGCTGCAACCAAAGACATCAAAAGTAAAAGTTGTGAGTTGCATCTTACCACTGTCTACCTCATTTTTACCACTATTGGTTGTACCACCATTAACGGTACTGGCGTCAAGACAAAAACCATCAAGGGACTCAGCCGCAACAAGCACCCTAAGCACCCCTAACATCAAGGGCACCTCAACCACCATCTTGGCTGATGCTTCCCTACCACAGAGCGTGCCCCGGAGGATTTCATGCTGTCCACCCCAACACTGTGCTGCCAGCCCAGGGAGGCTTTCTGCTAACCGTGAGTAAACTGATGAACTGTGTGTTATTATTTGGCCCCTCATCGGTCCACTGTGCACCTCACGTGTTGCCCCTGCGCTTCTGGCTGGCTGCACATGGCTAGAGTAGCAAAGTGGCGAACAAACCTCATGTAATAGCCCACTATTCCCAGGAATGACTTTATTTGCCTAGTGGTGACAGGTCAGGACCAATTCTGTATCGCCTCTATTTTGTTCACTTGGGGTTTGATGACTCCGTGCCCAGTGACATACCCCAGGTACTTAGTCTCTTCTAACCCTATCGCACATTTTTGGGGGTTAGTGGTTAGGCCAGCTTTCCGAATGGAGTCCACTACAACCTGCACTTTGGGTAGGTCACTTTCCCAGTCGGTACTGTGGATGACAATATCGTCCAGGTAAGCCGAAGCGTACCGACGATGTGGATGAAGCAAAATGTCCATTAGTCACTGAAAAGAGGCGGCGGCGCCATGCAGACCAAAGAGTAAGACCTAATATTGGTACAGCCCCTCAGGCGTGATGAAGGCAGTTTTCTCTTTGGCAGCCTCTGTTAAGGGCACCTGCCAGTACCCTTTCGTGAGGGCTTGTCCTAACCTCTCAATGAGCTCATCCACCCGGGGCATGGGATACACATCGAATTTGGAAACCTCGTTAAGTTTTCGAAAGTCGTTACAAAACCGCAACGTCCCGTCCAGCTTGGGTATCAATACTATAGGAGTTGCCCACTCACTTTTTGACTCCTCAATGATGTCTAGCTGCAACATTAGCTGCACCTCCTTCTATATGGCTTGTCGCCGAGCCTCGGGTACTCGGTATGGTTTTAATCTGACTTTTGCCTAAGGCTTAGTGACAATGTCATGCTGGATTATGGAAGTGCATCCAGGGAGGACTGAGAACACATCTTTGTTCCGACTAACGAACTCCCTGGCCTCCTGAGTCTGTTTAGAGGAGAGGCTGTCAGCAATTTTTACTGTGGCAGCTGCCTCTCTTGCATCAGACAGAGGGGCCGGTACCTCTTCTCCTAGAAAACCCAGCCGTGGGCTGTCTTCTGTACAGGTTTTCCTATCTTTCCATGGTTTGAGTAAAATCACAGGGTAAACCTGCTCGACTTTCGCCGCCCTGGCTGGTGTACTTTGTAGTTTACATCTCCAATTTTCTTGAGTACCTCGTAGGGCCCCTGCCACCTAGCCAGGAATTTACTGTCCACGGTCGGCACCAGAACCAAAACCCGATCACCCGGGTTAAAGATCTGGACCCGAGCCTGCCGATTATAGACCCGACTCTGGGCTTGCTGAGCTGCCTCCATATGTTCCCTAACAAGAGGCAACACTGTCTCTATCCGATCTTGCATCTGAGTAACGTACTCAATGCCACTTTTATGTGAAGTGGGTTGTTGTTCCCACGCCTCTTTAGCCACGTCCCAGAGACCGCGAGGGTGTCTGCCATATAGCAGTCCAAAGGGCGAGAACCCAGTAGAGGCCTGGAGTACCTCTCACACTGCGAACATAAGATATGGAAGAAGGAGGTCCCAGTCCTTCCCATCTTTAGACACTATCTTTTTCAACATATTATTTGTTTGGTTAAACCATTCTACCAGACCGTCCGTTTGCAGATGGTAAACGGATGTCCGTAGTTGTTTTATGTGCAGCAACTTACAGAATTTCCTTATCCCCTTGGACATAAAAGGGGTCCCTTGGTCGGTCAGAACCTCTTTAGGTAGTCCTACTCATAGAAACATAGAATGTGTCGGCAAATATGAACCATTTGGCCCATCTAGTCTGCCCAATATACTGAATACTATGAATAGCCCTTGGCCCTATCTTATATGTAGGATGGCCTTATGCCTATCCCATGCATGCTTAAACTCCTCCACTGTATTTGCAGCTACCACTTCTGCAGGAAGGCTATTCCATGCATCCACTACTCTCTTAGTAAAGTAATACTTCCTGATATTACTTTTAAACCTTTGCCCCTCTAAGGGCTCTTTCACAGTTGCGTTCTTGTCTTCCGGCATAGAGTTCCGTCGTCGGGGCTCTATGCCGGAAGAATCCTGATCAGGATTATCCTAATGCATTCTGAATGGAGAGAAATCCGTTCAGGATGCATCAGGATGTCTTCAGTTCCGGAACGGAACGTTTTTTGGCCGGAGAAAATACTGCAGCATGCTGCGCTTTTTGCTCCGGCCAAAAATCCTGAACACTTGCCGCAAGGCCGGATCCGGAATTAATGCCCATTGAAAGGCATTGATCCGGATCCGGCCTTAAGCTAAACGTCGTTTCGGCGCATTGCCGGATCCGACGTTTAGCTTTATCTCAATGGTTACCATGGCTGCCGGGACGCTAAAGTCCTGGCAGCCATGGTAAAGTGTAGTGGGGAGCAGCATACTTACCGTCCATGCGGCTCCCGGGGCACTCCAGAGTGACGTCAGGGCGCCCCAGGCGAATGGATGACGTGATCGCATGGCACGTCATCCATGCGCATGGGGCGCTCTGACGTCATTCTGGAGCGCCCCGGGAGCCGCGCGGACTGTAAGTATACCGCTCCCCCGCTCCCAGCTCCTACTATGTCAACCAGGACATTAATAGCATCCTGGCTGCCATAGTAACACTGAAAGCATTTTGAAGACGGATCCGTCTTCAAATGCTTTCAGTACACTTGCGTTTTTCCGGATCCGGCGTGTACCTCCGGCAAGTGGAGTACACGCCGGATCCGGACAACGCAAGTGTGAAAGAGGCCTAATTTAAAACTATGTCCTCTTGTAGCAGTTTTCATCTTTTAAATATTCTCTCCTCTTTTACCTTGTTGATTCCCTTTATGTATTTAAAAGTTTCTATCATATCCCCTCTGTCTCGTCTTTCTTCCAAGCTATACATGTTAAGGTCCTTTAATCTTTCCTGGTAAGTTTTATCCTGCAATACATGTACTAGTTTAGTAGCTCTTCTCTGAACTCTCTCCAAAGTATCAATATCCTTCTGGAGATATGGTCTCCAGTACTGCGCACAATACTCCAAATGAGGTCTCACTAGTGCTCTGTAGAGCAGCATGAGCACCTCCTCATACTCGGGAAAACATTTCCATTAACTCCTTAGCTATGAGTTTGGCCGAAATATGTCGCAGTGGCACCGCCTCCGGGTACCGAGTGGCGTAGTTTAGAATGACTAAGATATGTTGATGCCCTCTGGCGGACTTCGGTACTGGGCCTATGAGGTCCATAGCTAATCAGTCAAACAGTACTTCGATAATCTGGAGAGGTACTAGGGGACTACGGAAAAGTGGCAGGGGGCTAGTTATCTGGCAGGTCGGGCAAGACTTACAAAACTTTTCCACTTCTTTGAATATGCTGGGCCAGTAAAACCGCCGTAGAATACGACCCTGAGTTTTCTGCAGCCCCAGGTGACCCCCGAGAACGTGTTGGTGGGCTAGATCTAACACAAGTTTGTGATAACCCTTGGGGACCACCAACTATTCAATAGGCTCACCCCTTAGTTGGTTTACCTGATACAACATATGCTGATGAACCACAAAACAGGAAACACTGATTCTGCCCCAGGTTGTTGTGGTTCACCATCTACTTTCAACACATTTTCCCAGGCGCGGGATAGGGTTGGGTCCCGATGTTGGGCGGTACCAAAATTATCCTCGAAGACATTGAGGTCTGCCAATTCAGTACCCGGCGACAAGTCCTCCATGTCTCCCACCATCACAGTTAGCAGGGTTGTCTCCCCCTCTTCCACCGAAGTGGCGGTCACCCCTACTGCTGGCCCTTCGGTCTCAGGTTCCAAGGGTTCTGGTCTCCCCCCTGAGCCGGGCCACTCTGCTAGGGTTGCCACTGTCTCATGGGTATTAGTCACTCTCATAGCAGGCCACAGTGCTGGGAAGCCAGGGAAGTCTCTCCCTATTATTGTCACGGCCTATGGTTTGTTGTGTGACACTTTCCTGCATTTGGTTGTCCGTGGCAACGTGTGGTCTTTAGTGCGTGTGGTGGCAGTGTCTCAGCCCTAGGGCTGATCCCCAGGACATGATTGTCACACATGCCGTTGCCCACGGCAACAGGTGTAGTGTGAGTTTTATGTGTGTATTCCCCTTTAAGTGGCCGTCTTCCCTTACCTTGTGTTTGAAGGGTTAATTCCCTTCTGTGTCTGTGAACACTGGGTGTGTTTGTTGGGTGTGGCTACTTGGGCCTATAAAGCCTCAGTGTTTAGCACGTGTCTGAGGGGTACTTCAGCCATGGTTTGCTGGAGCAGCCTCCTGTGTATTCCACCTGCCAGTGGGGGCCACCCTTGTGGTCATAAGTTTTATGTCATGATGTTCAGTTGATGTTTTCCTTTGTTATCTGTTTATTGCAACTATGGATGTCCTGGTTACCTGTGTGATATGTGTGCTGTGTCCCTTAGTGTTCTGTGGACATTAGTAGTCATGCATGGGTTCCAGTCAGCGTGGCTGTGACAGGTACGTTTGGAACTACTTTAGTTCGCCTGTCATATCTGTATGTTGTATTTGTTCCCCGATTCCTTGCAGCTTGGCCAGTGAGACTCCTGTTCCTCTGTGTCCAGAAGGAACAGGTCGTCTTACCCTACTCCTTGTTCAGGGACCGGTCGGAGGGTGAGTAGGGATCCGAGGTTCCTGAGCATGGGCCCTCCTACCTTCAAGGTCGGCCCATGCAGCTAGGAGTTAGGGACGGATTAGGGATGTGTTAGGAGGTGACCTGCTCCCTAATTCTGTCCTCCTGGCCGAGCAGCCATTAACATATTCTGGCATCGCACGGCTGAGGGTTTTCCCCATCCTCAGCCGTGACAATTATAAGTTTGTAGAGTAAATTTGGGGCAACTGCCACTTCGTGAGTCCATCTGCGAGCCCCTGTGGTTAGAGATACCAGGGCGGTGGGATAGTCTTTTAAGCCTCCATGGATGCACATGACGTCGAATTTCTGGCCAGTATACTCCGCTGACCGTACCATGGGAGCCCTTACTAGGGACACCAGACTCCCTGAGTCCAGCAGAGCCTCCGCTGGAGTGTCTCCTACCTCCACCTGGCACAGGTGGTTTAGAGTTTTTGGGGTACCTGCTGCACACAGCTTCCTGGGATATAGCAACTGACGGTAGCCATAGTTAGTATCCATGGGTTCCACCCGATGGGGACAGTCAGCTCTTACATGGCCCGGCTCCTGACACCGCGATCAGACTATCAGAGCCAGGTCTGTAAAGGGTACACCCCAGGTGGGTTTAGTTGGTACAAATCGCCGGGTCTGGAATGGAGATTTACGGGGGTTGACTGCCCCCCTCCCAAAAGAACCCCCTATAACAGTCTTAGTAGCCTCGTAGCCCCCCACTGATGTACCTGCTGGACCCGGACCAACACATTCACCCCCAGTCTTGCCAAATTCTCACCCGTAACTTTTTGGTAGTCGGCCGCTTGATCGTCCGGCAAGTCGAAATACACCCGGTGGGAATTGAATGCCAGGAATTAAGCGATGACCACAGCCCACTGGTCATGGGGTAGCTTTTCCCTGATGGCCACTTTCTCGTACATCGCAAGGTAGGTTTCGATGTCGTCTGCGGTGGTCATCTAAGGAATGGCAGCATGGACTGCCTTACGGGCATTGTGGATGGTCAGGGTTGCTCCTGCTGTCTGCAAAGCCATCATATGTTGTAGCAGCAACTGGTTAGTCTCCTGCTGCTGCTTCTTAGAGTCGCGTGACTGCAGGTTTGTCTCTCGCTGCTGCAGATTAGCCTCCATGAGGGAATTCATAACAGCCTCCATTTTGTCATGGGGCACTGGTTGTAATACAGCTGGTTTAACCCCTTAAGGACCCTGCCATTTTTCACCTTAACCCCTTAAGGACTTAGGGCGTACCGGTACGCCCTATTTCCCGAGTCCTTACGGACTCAGGGCGTACCGGTACATCCTAAGTTTAAATAGTGATTCCGGCGCCCCAGGGGTTAATCTGAACAGGATGCCGGCTGAAATCATTCAGCTGGCATCCTGTCACAACGCCAGGGGGGGTCATGTGACCCCCCCGTGTCGGCGATCGCAGCAAACCGCAGGTCAATTCAGACCTGCGGTTTGCTGCGCTTTTTGCAGTTTCTGATCCCCGCGGTCGATCAGAAACTTTAGTGTGCCTAAAATAAAGATTTTGAACCCCCCCCCCCATTGCACCCCTGCACAATTTTATCCTGGCGGGTGATGCAGGGGGGTTGTGGGCGGTGGGGGCGTTGAGGGAAGCAGGCGGTGCGGCAGGCAGGATCGCGATCCCCCGCCCGCCTCCCCTTGAAAATTCGTTGGTGTACAGTGGTATACCAGAGTGTCAGCACATTGCTGACACTCTGGTATAAACGGCTGACATCTGTGCAGATGTCAGCCGTTTAACCCTTTCCATACCGCGGTCCGTACGGACCGCGGTATGGAAAAGGTTAACTGTCAGGGTCAAGGGGCTCCCTCCCTCTCCCATCGGGGGGCTGCTGTACCTTTTCAGCCCCCCGATGTAGAGGGAGAGAGCCCCCCGACAGCCCCCCGCAGCCCCGTGCTTACCCTTCCCCGTCTGCGAAGTTGAGTCCTGCTGTCCATGGTGCTGAACAGATCTATGCTAAAGGCATAGATCTGTTAAGACAAAGTGTAAGTAAAATACAGTACAGTACAATATATATTGTACTGTACTGTATTATACAGACATCAGACCCACTGGATCTTCAAGAACCAAGTGGGTCTGGGTCAAAAAAATGTAAAAAAAAAGTGAAAAAAGTTAAGATAAAAATAAAAACATTTATCACTGAATAAAAAAATAAATAAAAAAATACACTAAACATATTAGGTATTGCCGCGTCTGTAACGACCTGATCTATAAAACGGTCATGTTACTTTCCCCGCACGGTGAACGCCATAAAAATAAAAAAATAAAAACGATGAGAAAATTGAAATTTTGCCCACCTTACTTCCCAAAAAAGGTAATAAAAGTGATAAAAAAAATCGCATGTACGCCAAAATAGTACCAATCAAACCGTCATCTCATCCCGCAAAAAATGAGACCCTACTCAAGATAATCGCCCAAAAACTGAAAAAAACGTTGGCTCTTAGACTATGGAAACACTAAAACATGATTTTTTTTTGTTTCAAAAATGAAATCATTGTGTAAAACTTACATAAATAAAAATAAAGTATACATATTAGGTATCTCCGCGTCCGTATCGACCGGCTCTATAAAAATATCACATGATCTAACCCCTCAGATGACCACCGTAAAAAAATAAAAATAAAAACGGTGTAAAAAAAGCAATTTTTTGTCATCTTACGTCACAAAAGTGTAATAGCAAGCGATCAAAAAGTCATATGCACCCCAAAATAGTGCCAATCAAACCGTCATCTCATCCCGTAAAAAATGAGACCCTACTCAAGATAATCGCCCAAAAACTGAAAAAACTATGGCTCTTAGACTATGAAGACACTAAAACATTTTTTGGGTTTATAAAACTTACATAAATAAAAAAAATTATATACATATTAGGTATCGCCGCGTCCGTGACAACCTGCTCTATAAAATTACCACATGTTCTAACCTGTCAGATAAATGTTGTAAATAACAAACAAAAAAATGTGCCAAAAAAAGCTATTTCTTGTTACCTTGCCGCACAAAAAGTGTAATATAGAGCAACCAAAAATCATATGTACCCTAAACTAGTACCAACAATGCTGCCACCCTATTCCGCACTTTCTAAAATGGGGTCACTTTTTTGGAGTTTCTACTCTAGGGGTGCAACAGGGGGGCTTCAAATGGACATGGTGTCAAAAAAACCAGTCCAGCAAAATCTGCCTTCCAAAAACCGTATGGCATTCCTTTCCTTCTGCGCCCTGCCGTGTGCCCGTACAGCAGTTTACGACCACATATGGGGTGTTTCTGTAAACTACAGAATCAGGGCCATAAATAATGAGTTTTGTTTGGCTGTTAACCCTTGCTTTGTAACTGGAAAAAAAAAATGGAAAATCTGCCAAAAAAGTGACATTTTGAAATGGTATCTCTATTTTCCATTAAATCTTGTGCAACACCTAAAGGGTTAACAAAGTTTGTAAAATCAGTTTTGAATACCTTGAGGGGTGTAGTTTCTTAGATGGGGTCACTTTTATGGAGTTTCTACTCTAGGGGTGCATCAGGGGGCTTCAAATGGGACATGGTGTAAAAAAAACAGTCCAGCAAAATCTGGCTTTCAAAAACCATACTGCGCACCTTTCACTCTACGCCCTGCTGTGTGGCCGTACAGTAGTTTACGGCCACATATGGGGTGTTTCTGTAAACGGCAGAGTCAGGGCAATAAAGATACAGTCTTGTTTGGCTGTTAACCCTTGCTTTGTTAGTGGAAAAAATAGGTTAAAATGGAAAATTAGGCAAAAAAAATGAAATTCTCAAATTTCATCCCCATTTGCCAATAACTCTTGTGTAACACCTAAAGGTTTTTGGGCGGTTTCTATTATGTAAGCCTCACAAAGTGACTTCAGAAATGTAGTGGTCCCTAAAAATTGGGTTTTTGTAAATTTCAGAAAAATGTCAAGATTTGCTTCTAAACTTCTAAGCCTTGTAACATCCTCAAAAAATAAAATATCATTCCCAAAATAATTCAAACATGAAGTAGACATATGGGGAATGTTAAGTCATCACAATTTTTGGGGGTATTACTATGTATTACAGAAGTAAAGAAACTGAATCTTTGAAATTTGCGAATTTTTCTAAATTTTGGGTAAATTTGGTATTTTATTATGCAAAAATAATAATTTTTTTTACTTCATTTTACCAGTGTCATGAAGTACAATATGTGACGAAAAAACACTCTCAGAATAACCTGGATAAGTCAAAGTGTTTTAAAGTTATCAGCACTTAAAGTGACACTGGTCAGATTTGCAAAAAATGGCCAAGTCCTTAAGGTGAAATAGGGCTGAGTCCTTAAGGGGTTAAGGACCTGGCCATTTTTTGCAAATCTGACATGTGTCACTTTATGTGGTAATACCAAGTTTACCAAAAATTTGGAAAAATTAATAATTTTCAAAATTTCGATTTATCTGCTTTTAAAACAGATAGTAATACCTCCTAAAATAGTTTACTTTACATTCACCATACTTCATGTTTGAATCATTTTGAAAATTACATTCACTGGTCACACAGCTCCCCAAACATAGCACTAAGGAAGGGCTATGGATGTGTGAGGAGTACTGAAGGGGTTAACTCTGCAGCTGAGGAGGAAGAGTAGGCTCATCCATAGCTTTGATCTCCTCAGTAGAGTTGAGCGAACACCTGGATGTTCGGGTTCGAGAAGTTCGGCCGAACTTCCCGGAAATGTTCGGGTTCGGGATCCGAACCCGATCCGAACTTCGTCCCGAACCCGAACCCCATTGAAGTCAATGGGGACCCGAACCTTTCGGCACTAAAAAGGCTGTAAAAAAGCCCAGAAAAGAGCTAGAGGGCTGCAAAAGGCAGCAACATGTAGGTAAATCCCCTGAAAAAAAATGTGGATAGGGAAATGAATAAAAATAAAAATAAAAAAAATAAAAATTAACCAATATCAATTGGAGAGAGGTCCCATAGCAGAGAATCTGGCTTCACGTCACCCACCACTGCAACAGTCCATTGTCATATATTTAGGCCCAGCACCCAGGCAGAGGAGAGAGGTCCCGTAACAGAGAATCTGTCTTCATGTCAGCAGAGAATTAGTCTGCATGTCATAGCAGAAAATCAGACTTCACGTCAGCCACCACTGCAACAGTCCATTGTCAGATATTTAGGCCCAGCACCCAGGCAGAGGAGAGAGGTCCCGTAATAGAGGATCTGGCTTTATGTCAGCAGAGAATCAGTCTGCATGTCATAGCAGAAATTTAGGCTTCACGTCAGCCAACACTGCAACAGTCCATTGTCAGATATTTAGGCCCAGCACCCAGGCAGAGGAGAGAGGTCCCGTAACAGAGACTCTGGCTTCATGTCAGCAGAGAATCAGTCTGCATGTCATAGCAGAGAATCAGGCTTCACGTCAGCCACCACTGCAACAGTCCATTGGCATATATTTAGGCCCAGCACACAGGCAGAGGAGAGAGGTCCCGTAACAGAGACTCTGGCTTCATGTCAGCAGAGAATCAGTCTGCATGTCATAGCAGAGAATCAGGCTTCACGTCAGCCACCACTGCAACAGTCCATTGGCATATATTTAGGCCCAGCACACAGGCAGAGGAGAGAGGTCCCGTAACAGAGAATCTGTCTTCATGTCAGCAGAGAATCAGTCTGCATGTCATAGCAGAGAATCAGGCTTCACGTCAGCCACCACTGCAACAGTCCATTGGCATATATTTAGGCCCAGCACCCAGGCAGAGGAGAGAGGTCCCGTAACAGAGACTCTGGCTTCATGTCAGCAGAGAATCAGTCTGCATGTCATAGCAGAGAATCAGGCTTCACGTCAGCCACCACTGCAACAGTCCATTGGCATATATTTAGGCCCAGCACACAGGCAGAGGAGAGAGGTCCCGTAACAGAGAATCTGTCTTCATGTCAGCAGAGAACAGTCTGCATGTCATAGCAGAGAATCAGGCTTCACGTCAGCCACCACTGCAACAGTCCATTGTCAGATATTTAGGCCCAGCACCCAGGCAGAGGAGAGAGGTCCCGTAACAGAGGATCTGGCTTCATGTCAGCAGAGAATCAGTCTGCATGTCATAGCAGAGAATCAGGCTTCACGTCAGCCACCAGTGCAACAGTCCATTGTCATATATTTAGGCCCAGCACCCAGGCAGAGGAGAGAGGTCCCGTAACAGAGACTCTGGCTTCATGTCAGCAGAGAATCAGTCTGCATGTCATAGCAGAGAATCAGGCTTCACGTCAGCCACCACTGCAACAGTCCATTGTCATATATTTAGGCCCAGCACCCAGGCAGAGGAGAGAGGTCCCGTAACAGAGAATCTGTCTTCATGTCAGCAGAGAATTAGTCTGCATGTCATAGCAGAAAATCAGACTTCACGTCAGCCACCACTGCAACAGTCCATTGTCAGATATTTAGGCCCAGCACCCAGGCAGAGGAGAGAGGTCCCGTAATAGAGGATCTGGCTTTATGTCAGCAGAGAATCAGTCTGCATGTCATAGCAGAAATTTAGGCTTCACGTCAGCCAACACTGCAACAGTCCATTGTCAGATATTTAGGCCCAGCACCCAGGCAGAGGAGAGAGGTCCCGTAACAGAGACTCTGGCTTCATGTCAGCAGAGAATCAGTCTGCATGTCATAGCAGAGAATCAGGCTTCACGTCAGCCACCACTGCAACAGTCCATTGGCATATATTTAGGCCCAGCACACAGGCAGAGGAGAGAGGTCCCGTAACAGAGACTCTGGCTTCATGTCAGCAGAGAATCAGTCTGCATGTCATAGCAGAGAATCAGGCTTCACGTCAGCCACCACTGCAACAGTCCATTGGCATATATTTAGGCCCAGCACACAGGCAGAGGAGAGAGGTCCCGTAACAGAGAATCTGTCTTCATGTCAGCAGAGAATCAGTCTGCATGTCATAGCAGAGAATCAGGCTTCACGTCAGCCACCACTGCAACAGTCCATTGGCATATATTTAGGCCCAGCACCCAGGCAGAGGAGAGAGGTCCCGTAACAGAGACTCTGGCTTCATGTCAGCAGAGAATCAGTCTGCATGTCATAGCAGAGAATCAGGCTTCACGTCAGCCACCACTGCAACAGTCCATTGGCATATATTTAGGCCCAGCACCCAGGCAGAGGAGAGAGGTCCCGTAACAGAGACTCTGGCTTCATGTCAGCAGAGAATCAGTCTGCATGTCATAGCAGAGAATCAGGCTTTACGTCAGCCACCACTGCAACAGTCCATTGGCATATATTTAGGCCCAGCACACAGGCAGAGGAGAGAGGTCCCGTAACAGAGAATCTGTCTTCATGTCAGCAGAGAATCAGTCTGCATGTCATAGCAGAGAATCAGGCTTCACGTCAGCCACCACTGCAACAGTCCATTGTCATATATTTAGGCCCAGCACCCAGGCAGAGGAGAGAGGTCCCGTAACAGAGAATCTGTCTTCATGTCAGCAGAGAATTAGTCTGCATGTCATAGCAGAAAATCAGACTTCACGTCAGCCACCACTGCAACAGTCCATTGTCAGATATTTAGGCCCAGCACCCAGGCAGAGGAGAGAGGTCCCGTAACAGAGGATCTGGCTTTATGTCAGCAGAGAATCAGTCTGCATGTCATAGCAGAAATTTAGGCTTCACGTCAGCCAACACTGCAACAGTCCATTGTCAGATATTTAGGCCCAGCACCCAGGCAGAGGAGAGAGGTCCCGTAACAGAGACTCTGGCTTCATGTCAGCAGAGAATCAGTCTGCATGTCATAGCAGAGAATCAGGCTTCACGTCAGCCACCACTGCAACAGTCCATTGGCATATATTTAGGCCCAGCACCCAGGCAGAGGAGAGAGGTCCCGTAACAGAGACTCTGGCTTCATGTCAGCAGAGAATCAGTCTGCATGTCATAGCAGAGAATCAGGCTTCACGTCAGCCACCACTGCAACAGTCCATTGGCATATATTTAGGCCCAGCACACAGGCAGAGGAGAGAGGTCCCGTAACAGAGAATCTGTCTTCATGTCAGCAGAGAATCAGTCTGCATGTCATAGCAGAGAATCAGGCTTCACGTCAGCCACCACTGCAACAGTCCATTGGCATATATTTAGGCCCAGCACCCAGGCAGAGGAGAGAGGTCCCGTAACAGAGAATCTGTCTTCATGTCAGCAGAGAATTAGTCTGCATGTCATAGCAGAAAATCAGGCTTCACGTCAGCCACCACTGCAACAGTCCATTGTCAGATATTTAGGCCCAGCACCCAGGCAGAGGAGAGAGGTCCCGTAACAGAGGATCTGGCTTTATGTCAGCAGAGAATCAGTCTGCATGTCATAGCAGAGAATCAGGCTTCACGTCAGCCACCACTGCAACAGTCCATTGTCATATATTTAGGCCCAGCACCCAGGCAGAGGAGAGAGGTCCCGTAACAGAGAATCTGGCTTTATGTCAGCAGAGAATCAGTCTGCATGTCATAGCAGAGAATCAGGCTTCACGTCAGCCACCACTGCAACAGTCCATTGGCATATATTTAGGCCCAGCACACAGGCAGAGGAGAGAGGTCCCGTAACAGAGACTCTGGCTTTATGTCAGCAGAGAATCAGTCTGCATGTCATAGCAGAGAATCAGGCTTCACGTCAGCCACCACTGCAACAGTCCATTGGCATATATTTAGGCCCAGCACACAGGCAGAGGAGAGAGGTCCCGTAACAGAGAATCTGTCTTCATGTCAGCAGAGAATCAGTCTGCATGTCATAACAGAGAATCAGGCTTAACAGAGAATTGTCTTCATGTCAGCAGAGAATTAGTCTGCATGTCATAGCAGAAAATCAGGCTTCACGTCAGCCACCACTGCAACAGTCCATTGTCAGATATTTAGGCCCAGCACCCAGGCAGAGGAGAGAGGTCCCGTAACAGAGACTCTGGCTTCATGTCAGTAGAGAATCAGTCTGCATGTCATAGCAGAGAATCAGGCTTCACGTCAGCCACCACTGCAACAGTCCATTGTCATATATTTAGGCCCAGCACCCAGGCAGAGGAGAGAGGTCCCGTAACAGAGAATCTGTCTTCATGTCAGCAGAGAATTAGTCTGCATGTCATAGCAGAAAATCAGGCTTCACGTCAGCCACCACTGCAACAGTCCATTGTCAGATATTTAGGCCCAGCACCCAGGCAGAGGAGAGAGGTCCCGTAACAGAGGATCTGGCTTTATGTCAGCAGAGAATCAGTCTGCATGTCATAGCAGAAATTTAGGCTTCACGTCAGCCAACACTGCAACAGTCCATTGTCAGATATTTAGGCCCAGCACCCAGGCAGAGGAGAGAGGTCCCGTAACAGAGACTCTGGCTTCATGTCAGCAGAGAATCAGTCTGCATGTCATAGCAGAGAATCAGGCTTCACGTCAGCCACCACTGCAACAGTCCATTGGCATATATTTAGGCCCAGCACCCAGGCAGAGGAGAGAGGTCCCGTAACAGAGACTCTGGCTTCATGTCAGCAGAGAATCAGTCTGCATGTCATAGCAGAGAATCAGGCTTCACGTCAGCCACCACTGCAACAGTCCATTGGCATATATTTAGGCCCAGCACACAGGCAGAGGAGAGAGGTCCCGTAACAGAGAATCTGTCTTCATGTCAGCAGAGAATCAGTCTGCATGTCATAGCAGAGAATCAGGCTTCACGTCAGCCACCACTGCAACAGTCCATTGGCATATATTTAGGCCCAGCACCCAGGCAGAGGAGAGAGGTCCCGTAACAGAGAATCTGTCTTCATGTCAGCAGAGAATTAGTCTGCATGTCATAGCAGAAAATCAGGCTTCACGTCAGCCACCACTGCAACAGTCCATTGTCAGATATTTAGGCCCAGCACCCAGGCAGAGGAGAGAGGTCCCGTAACAGAGGATCTGGCTTTATGTCAGCAGAGAATCAGTCTGCATGTCATAGCAGAGAATCAGGCTTCACGTCAGCCACCACTGCAACAGTCCATTGTCATATATTTAGGCCCAGCACCCAGGCAGAGGAGAGAGGTCCCGTAACAGACAATCTGGCTTTATGTCAGCAGAGAATCAGTCTGCATGTCATAGCAGAGAATCAGGCTTCACGTCAGCCACCACTGCAACAGTCCATTGGCATATATTTAGGCCCAGCACACAGGCAGAGGAGAGAGGTCCCGTAACAGAGACTCTGGCTTTATGTCAGCAGAGAATCAGTCTGCATGTCATAGCAGAGAATCAGGCTTCACGTCAGCCACCACTGCAACAGTCCATTGGCATATATTTAGGCCCAGCACACAGGCAGAGGAGAGAGGTCCCGTAACAGAGAATCTGTCTTCATGTCAGCAGAGAATCAGTCTGCATGTCATAACAGAGAATCAGGCTTAACAGAGAATTGTCTTTATGTCAGCAGAGAATTAGTCTGCATGTCATAGCAGAAAATCAGGCTTCACGTCAGCCACCACTGCAACAGTCCATTGTCAGATATTTAGGCCCAGCACCCAGGCAGAGGAGAGAGGTCCCGTAACAGAGGATCTGGCTTCATGTCAGCAGAGAATCAGTCTGCATGTCATAGCAGAAAATCAGGCTTCACGTCAGCCACCACTGCAACAGTCCATTGTCAGATATTTAGGCCCAGCACCCAGGCAGAGGAGAGAGGTCCCGTAACAGAGAATCTGGCTTCATGTCAGCAGAGAATTAGTCTGCATGTCATAGCAGAGAATCAGGCTTCACGTCACCCAACATTGGAACAGTCCATTGGCATTTATTTAGGCCCCGGCACCCAGACAGAGGAGAGGTTCATTCAACTTTGGGTTGCCTCGCAATATAGTGGTAAAATGAAAATAAAAATTGGATTCAATGAGGAAGTGCCCTGGAGTACAATAATATATGGTTAAGGGGAGGTAGTTAATGTCTAATCTGCACAAGGGATGGACAGGTCCTGTGGGATCCATGCCTGGTTCATTTTTATGAACGTCAGCTTGTCCACATTGGCTGTAGACAGGCGGCTGCGTTTGTCTGTAATGACGCCCCCTGCCGTGCTGAATACACGTTCAGACAAAACGCTGGCCGCCAGGCAGGCTAGCACCTCCAAGGCATAAAAAGCTAGCTCTGGCCACGTGGACAATTTAGAGACCCAGAAGTTGAATGGGGCCGAACCATCAGTCAGTACGTGGAGGGGTGTGCACACGTACTGTTCCACCATGTTAGTGAAATGTTGCCTCCTGCTAACACGTTGCGTATCAGGTGGTGGTGCAGTTAGCTGTGGCGTGTTGACAAAACTTTTCCACATCTCTGCCATGCTAACCCTGCCCTCAGAGGAGCTGGCCGTGACACAGCTGCCTTGGCGACCTCTTGCTCCTCCTCTGCCTTGGCCTTGGGCTTCCACTTGTTCCCCTGTGACATTTGGGAATGCTCTCAGTAGCGCGTCTACCAACGTGCGCTTGTACTCGCGCATCTTCCTATCACGCTCAAGTGCAGGAAGTAAGGTGGGCACATTGTCTTTGTACTGTGGATCCAGCAGGGTGGCAACCCAGTAGTCCGCACACGTTAAAATGTGGGCAACTCTGCTGTCGTTGCGCAGGCACTGCAGCATGTAGTCGCTCATGTGTGCCAGGCTGCCCAGGGGTAAGGACAAGCTGTCCTCTGTGAGAGGCGTATCGTCATCGTCCTGCCTTTCCCCCCAGCCACGCACCAGTGATGGGCCCGAGCTGCGTTGGGTGCCACCCCGCTGTGACCATGCTTCATCCTCATCCTCCTCCACCTCATCCTCGTCCTCCTCGTCCTCCAGTAGTGGGCCCTGGCTGGCCACATTTGTACCTGGCCTCTGCTGTTGCAAAAAACCTCCCTCTGAGTCACTTCGAAGAGACTGGCCTGAAAGTGCTAAAAATGACCCCTCTTCCTCCTCCTCCTCCTCCTGGGCCACCTCCTCTTCCATCATCGCCCTAAGTGTTTTCTCAAGGAGACATAGAAGTGGTATTGTAACGCTGATAACGGCGTCATCGCCACTGGCCATGTTGGTGGAGTACTCGAAACAGCGCAACAGGGCACACAGGTCTCGCATGGAGGCCCAGTCATTGGTGGTGAAGTGGTGCTGTTCCGCAGTGCGACTGACCCGTGCGTGCTGCAGCTGAAACTCCAGTATGGCCTGCTGCTGCTCGCACAGTCTGTCCAGCATGTGCAAGGTGGAGTTCCACCTGGTGGGCACGTCGCATATGAGGCAGTGAGCGGGAAGGCCGAAGTTACGCTGTAGCGCAGACAGGCGAGCAGCGGCAGGATGTGAACGCCGGAAGCGCGAACAGACGGCCCGCACTTTATGCAGCAGCTCTGACATGTCGGGGTAGTTGTGAATGAACTTCTGCACCACCAAATTCAGCACATGCGCCAAGCAAGGGATGTGCGTCAAACCGGCTAGTCCCAGAGCTGCAACGAGATTTTGCCCATTATCGCACACCTCCAGGCCGGGCTTGAGGCTCACCGGCAGCAACCACTCGTCAGTCTGTTGTTCTATACCCCGCCACAACTCCTGTGCGGTGTGGGGCCTGTCCCCCAAACATATGAGTTTCAGAATGGCCTGCTGACGTTTACCCCGGGCTGTGCTGAAGTTGGTGGTGAAGGTGTGTGGCTGACTGGATGAGCAGGTGGAAGAAGAGGAGGAGGAAGCTGAGAAGGAGGAGGTGGCAACAGGAGGCAAAGAATGTTGCCCTGCGATCCTTGGCGGCGGAAGGACGTGCGCCAAACAGCTCTCCGCCTGGGGCCCAGCCGCCACTACATTTACCCAGTGTGCAGTTAGGGAGATATAGCGTCCCTGGCCGTGCTTACTGGTCCACGTATCTGTGGTTAGGTGGACCTTGCCACAGATGGCGTTGCGCAGTGCACACTTGATTTTATCGGATACTTGGTTGTGCAGGGAAGGCACGGCTCTCTTGGAGAAGTAGTGCCGGCTGGGAACAACATACTGTGGGACAGCAAGCGACATGAGCTGTTTGAAGCTGTCTGTGTCCACCAGCCTAAATGACAGCATTTCATAGGCCAGTAGTTTAGAAATGCTGGCATTCAGGGCCAGGGATCGAGGGTGGCTAGGTGGGAATTTAGGCTTTCTCTCAAATGTTTGTGAGATGGAGAGCTGAACGCTGCCGTGTGACATGGTTGAGATGCTTGGTGACGGAGGTGGTGGTGTTGGTGGTACATCCCCTGTTTGCTGGGCGGCAGGTGCCAACGTTCCTCCAGAGGCAGAGGAAGAGGCCGAGGCGGCAGCAGCAGAAGAAGCCGAGGCGGCAGCAGCAGAAGAGGTAGCAGGGGGAGCCTGAGTGACTTCCTTGTTTTTAAGGTGTTTACTCCACTGCAGTTCATGCTTTGCATGCAGGTGCCTGGTCATGCAGGTTGTGCTAAGGTTCAGAACGTTAATGCCTCGCTTCAGGCTCTGATGGCACAGCGTGCAAACCACTCGGGTCTTGTCGTCAGCACATTGTTTGAAGAAGTGCCATGCCAGGGAACTCCTTGAAGCTGCCTTTGGGGTGCTCGGTCCCAGATGGCAGCGGTCAGTAGCAGGTGGAGTCTCTTGGCAGCGGGTGTTCTGCTTTTGCCCACTGCTCCCTCTTTTGCTACGCTGTTGGCTCGGTCTCACCACTGCCTCTTCCTCAGAACTGTGAAAGTCAGTGGCACGACCTTCATTCCATGTTGGGTCTAGGACCTCATCGTCCCCTGCATCGTCTTCCACCCAGTCTTGATCCCTGACCTCCTGTTCAGTCTGCACACTGCAGAAAGACGCAGCAGTTGGCACCTGTGTTTCGTCATCATCAGAGACGTGCTGAGGTGGTATTCCCATGTCCTCATCATCAGGAAACATAAGTGGTTGTGCGTCAGTGCATTTTATGTCTTCCACCGCTGGGGAAGGGCTAGGTGGATGCCCTTGGGAAACCCTGCCAGCGGAGTCTTCAAACAGCATAAGAGACTGCTGCATAACTTGAGGCTCAGACAGTTTCCCTGGTATGCATGGGGGTGATGTGACAGACTGATGGGCTTGGTTTTCAGGCGCCATCTGTGCGCTTTCTGCAGAAGACTGGGTGGGAGATAATGTGAACGTGCTGGATCCACTGTCGGCCACCCAATTGACTAATGCCTGTACCTGCTCAGGCCTTACCATCCTTAGAACGGCATTGGGCCCCACCAAATATCGCTGTAAATTATGGCGTCTACTGGGACCTGAGGTAGTTGGTACACTAGGACGTGTGGCTGTGGCAGAACGGCCACGTCCTCTCCCAGCACCAGAGGGTCCACTAACACCACCACGACCATGTCCGTGTCCGCGTCCTTTACTAGATGTTTTCCTCATTGTTATCGTTCACCACAACAACAAAAATATTATTTGGCCCAATGTATTGAATTCAAATTCAGGCCTTTTTTTACAGACACCTAACACTATCTGGCTATCTATTTAGGTACTGTATTACACTAATACAGGCACAGCAGTAACCACAGATTTAGCTGAATATAAATTTGAGGCCTATTATTTAGGCGCTGGGTGACAGGTATACGTTTACAGACAGAATTATACTTGGATATGCACAGTAGCGTGTGTGTGAAGTTATTGAGAATGACCCTATCAGCACCTTGAATCTAATATACCCTTTTAGGGATAAATTTAAAGTAGGCCTGATACAGCAGAAACCACTAATTTAGAGAATTGCTAAATTGGGAATTGTATTTCAACCCAGAACAAAAACTGTGCTTTGACGGACACTAAATAACTTGCCCAGCCACAGCAATAACCACAGATTTTGCTGACTATAAATTTGAGGCCTATTATTTAGGCGCTGGGTGACAGGTATACGTTTACAGACAGAATTAGACTGGGATATGCACAGTAGCGTGTGTGTGAAGTTATTGAGAATGACCCTATCAGCACCTTGAATCTAATATACCCTTTTAGGGATAAATTTAAAGTAGGCCTGATACAGCAGAAACCACTAATTTAGAGAATTGCTAAATTGGGAATTGTATTTCAACCCAGAACAAAAACTGTGCTTTGACGGACACTAAATAACTTGCCCAGCCACAGCAATAACCACAGATTTTGCTGACTATAAATTTGAGGCCTATTATTTAGGCGCTGGGTGACAGGTATACGTTTACAGACAGAATTAGACTGGGATATGCACAGTAGCGTGTGTGTGAAGTTATTGAGAATGACCCTATCAGCACCTTGAATCTAATATACCCTTTTAGGGATAAATTTAAAGTAGGCCTGATACAGCAGAAACCACTAATTTAGAGAATTGCTAAATTGGGAATTGTATTTCAACCCAGAACAAAAACTGTGCTTTGATGGACACAAAATAACTTGACCAGCTACAGCAATAACCACAGATTTAGCTGACTATAAATTTGAGGCCTATTATTTAGGCGCTGGGTGACAGGTATACGTTTACAGACAGAATTAGACTGGGATATGCACAGTAGCGTGTGTGTGAAGTTATTGAGAATGACCCTATCAGCACCTTGAATCTAATATACCCTTTTAGGGATAAATTTAAAGTAGGCCTGATACAGCAGAAACCACTAATTTAGAGAATTGCTAAATTGGGAATTGTATTTCAACCCAGAACAAAAACTGTGCTTTGATGGACACAAAATAACTTGACCAGCTACAGCAATAACCACAGATTTAGCTGACTATAAATTTGAGGCCTATTATTTAGGCGCTGGGTGACAGGTATACGTTTACGGACAGAATTAGACTGGGATATGCACAGTAGCGTGTGTGTGAAGTTATTGACAATGACCCAATCAGCACCTTGAATCTAATATACCCTTTTAGGGATAGATTTAAAGTAGGCCTGATACAGCAGAAACCACTAATTTAGAGAATTGCTAAATTGGGAATTGTATTTCAACCCAGAACAAAAACTGTGCTTTGACGGACACAAAATAACTTGTCCAGCCACAGCAATAACCACAGATTTAGCTGACTGAAAATTTGAGGCCTATTATTTAGGCGCTGGGTGACAGGTATAGGTTTACAGACAGAATTAGACTGGGATATGGCCAAAAAATAACCACACTATTGATGGTTAAAAACACTTGGTGTGACAGCTTGACCAACCACACTATTGAGGGTTAAATGCACTTGGTGACAGGCTCAGCTTGCCCCTGATGTAGTAATAACCACACTATTGATGGTTAAATGCACTTGGTGTGACAGTTGACCAACCACACTATTGAGGGTTAAACGCACTTGGTGACAGCTTGCCCCTGATGTCGTATATGGCCAAAAAATAACCACACTATTGATGGTTAAATGCACTTGGTGTGACAGCTTGACCCTGATGTAGGATTTAGCCAAAAAACAACCACACTATTGAGGGTTAAATGCACTTGGTGGCAGCTTGTGCTGGCGCACCACAAGACACAAAATGGCCGCCGATCACCCCAGAAAAAAGTGAATGAAAAACGCTCTGGGCAGCCTAAAAACAGTGAGCAATTGAATAGCAGCAGTTCAATGATCCACAGCTGCAGATCGATCACTGAATTAAGTCTTTTGGAGGAGTTAATCACTGCCTAATCTCGCCCTAACGTCGCAGCTGCAACCTCTCCCTGGCATGGCTGTGACGGCCTCTTGGGGCAAGTAGTATGACGCTTGTTGATTGGCTGCTTTGCAACCTTTCAAAAAGCGCCAAGAAAGCGACGAACACCGAACCCGAACCTGGACTTTTACGAAAATGTCCGGGTTCGGGTCCGTGTCACGGACACCCCAAAATTCTGTATGAACCCGAACTATACAGTTCGGGTTCGCTCATCTCTAATTATAAGGGATATGAAGCAAATATCCAAGTGGATCTCTCATAGCAGTTAGAGAAATAATTGTGAAATACATTCAGGTGGTCACTTTAACTTTTACTAGTGTTAGTTTATTTGGGTAACATACACATCTTTGATTGTAGGGTAGTTTCACACTTGCGGCAGAGGATTCCGGCAGACAGTTCCATCAAAATGTATGCCAACCTGATCCGATTTACAAATGCATTGAAATGCCAGATCCGTCTTTCAGGTGTCATCCAGAAAAATGTATCCGGCATTTAATTTTTTCACCTTTTTTTTGGTCTGCGCATGCACAGACCAGAAGGACGGATCCGGCATTCCAGTTTTTTGAATGCCGAATCCGGCACTAATACATTCCTATGGAAAAAAAGGCATTCAGGCAAGTGGGTTTTTTTTGGCCCGAGAGAAAACCGTAGCAGGGCCATTTCTTGGACCGGGCGGGCCGTGCGGCCGCCCGGGGCGCTGTCAGAAGGGGGGCGCCGTCAGGGCACAGCATGAGATGAGCACTCATCTCCAAAGTCATCTCATCTGTATCGCCGTCCTCAGGATGGTGATACAAATGTCTGTAATTGTCATGGAACCATGAACCAGACGTACAACAAGAGATAAGTGGAAATAAGAAGGCTTTATTGAAAATCAAGCTGTAGGGCAAAAGTCCAAACGGATGGCTAAACCGAAGCAGGGTCTTGCGAAGCCAGAGATCAGGAACCAGAAGGGTAGTCAGACGAAGCCTGGATCAGGAACCAGCAGGGTAGTCAGACGAAGCCTGGATCAGGAACCAGCAGGGTAGTCAGACGAAGCCAGGATCAGGAACCAGAAGCAGCAGCAGTCTTAGAAGCATGTGAACACAGGAGGACCAAGCAAGGAACTGAAGCCACAGACCTCCTATATATATATGAGCTAGGCATCCAGCTCCTCCCAGTGGGAAGGAGAAGCCGCAGGGTGGGAGGCTACAAGAAACCCAGAAACCAAGATGGCCGCCAGCACATGTCAAACGAAGGAGAACAGCAAGAAGGTAAGACCATGACAGTACCTCCCCCTCAAGGGCCCCTCCTCCGCGGAGTAAAGAACGGTTTCTGAGGGAAGCGTGCGTGGAAGGCTCGGAGCAAGGCAGGAGCATGAACATCTGCGGAGGGAACCCAGGAACGCTCCTCTGGACCATAACCACGCCAATGGACCAAAAACTGCACCCGGCCGCGGACCAGGCGTGAGTCCAGGATATTGCTCACCTCATACTCCTCACGATTGCCCACTTGGACCGGATGAGGCCGAGGAACCGAGGAAGTGAAACGATTACACACCAGTGGCTTCAACAGGGAGACATGAAACACGTTGGAGATCCGCATGCCAGGAGGAAGCGCAAGGGCATAGGCTACCGGGTTTACCCTGCGAAGCACTCGGAAGGGACCAACAAAGCGAGGCGCCAGCTTGGGAGTGGGCACTCGAAGGTTGAGGTTGCGGGTGGACAACCATACGCGGTCTCCGACCTGGTAGGAAGGAGCGGGCGCTCGTCTGCGATCAGCCTGGAGTCTCTGGCGCTGCGCAGAGACCTCAAGGGACCTCTGGATCTGTACCCAAGAAGCACGTAAGACGGAAAGGTGATCCTCCACAGCCGGAATATCCTGGGGAGAGAATACCTCCGGTAACACGGCAGGTTGGAACCCATAATTGGCCATGAAGGGAGACGTCCCAGAGGAAGAGTTCACCGCCGTGTTCCTGGCAAACTCAGCCCAAGGCAGGAGGTCAACCCAATTGTCTTGGTGATCGGAGACATAGCAACAAAGGAATTGCTCCAAGGCCTGATTGGATCGTTCTGCGGCCCCATTGGACTGAGGGTGGTAGGCCGATGATAAAAGAGAGATGAATCCCCAACTGGGAGCAAAAGGCGCGCCAGAACCTGGACACAAACTGACTCCCCCGATCCGACACAATCTCCTTGGGCAAACCGTGCAACCGGAAGACCTCCCTGGCAAAAATCGAGGCCGACTCTTGTGCAGAGGGTAACTTCTTGAGAGGAACACAGTGGCACATTTTGGAAAACCGATCCACAATCATGAGAATGACCGTATGGCCTCGGGATGCAGGGAGGTCCACAATGAAATCCATCCCCAGGTGTGACCATGGACGCTCCCCGGTGGCTATGGGTTGCAAAAGGCCCAACGGAAGGTGCCGAGGGGACTTACTCTGGGCACAAACGGAGCATGCCGCTACATATGCGGCGATGTCGGAACGTAGAGAAGGCCACCAGAACAGACGTGAAACAGCCCAGGACAGCTGATTCTTTCCAGGATGCCCGCGGCCTTGGAGTTAGTAGGCTTCCAACCGAGTGCGCAACTCCTCAGGCACAAAACATCTGCCTTTGGGTCTCCCAGAGGGAGCACCAGATTGAGCCGCCAAAATCTGCTCACCCAGGGGAGAGGTCAGGCTGGTGCGAATGGCGGCCAGGATCTGATTCGGAGGTATGACCGAAGTCGGAATCGACTCCTCCCCGGACAGCTCGGAGTACTGCCGTGATAAGGCATCCGCTCTGATGTTCTTGGAACCGGGTAGGTAGGAGACCACGTAATTAAAACGTGACAAGAACAGAGCCCATCTGGCCTGACGTGGTGTCAATCTCTTGGCCTCAGAGAGGTAGGTCAGATTCTTGTGGTCCGTCAGGATGAGAACCGGAACCACCGAGCCCTCGAGCAAGTGCCTCCATTCTTTAAGGGCCTGCACGATGGCCAATAGCTCCCTGTCACCAATCTGATAGTTGCACTCCGCGGAAGACAGTTTCCGGGAGTAAAACCCACAAGGAAGCAGAGGACCCTCTGGTGTTCTACGCTGAGACAGAAGGGCGCCTACTCCCGTCTCAGACGCGTCCACCTCGAGGACAAAAGGCAACCCAGGGTTGGGATGCGACAGAATCGGAGCCGACACAAAGGCGGACTTTAGAGCCTCAAAAGCTCGGATGGCCTAGAGCGGCCAGACCTGGGGATTACTGCCCTTCCTGGTCAGATCCGTGAGAGGCTTGGCTAGCATGGAAAAGTCCCTGATGAACTTCCGATAATAATTGGCGAAGCCCAAAAAGCGCTGCAGGGCACGAAGACCACTGGGCTGGGGCCACTGTAAGACAGCCGAAACCTTCTCAGGATCCATGGAGAACCCCTCAGCGGAAATGATGTAACCTAAGAAGGTTACCTGGGATCGGTGAAATTCGCATTTCTCAAGCTTACCGAACAGCTTGTTCTCTCGTAACCGTTGCAACACTCGTCTGACATCCAGAATGTGGGCCTCCATGGATTCAGAATATACCAAGATGTCATCCAAATAGACCACCACACACTGCTGCAACAGGTCACGGAAAACATTGTTGATGAATTCCTGGAAGACTGCGGGCGCATTGCACAACCCCAAGGGCATAACCAAGGATTCATAATGACCAGTCCTGGTGTTAAACGCGGTCTTCCACTCATCGCCCGCCTTGATCCTTACCAGGTTATATGCCGCCCTCAGGTCGAGTTTGGTAAAGACCGTGGCCCCTTTGAGGCGATCGAACAGCTCGGAAATCAAGGGTATCGGGTAAGCGTTCTTGATCGTGATGCGATTGAGACCCCTGTAATCGATGCAAGGCCTCAACTCACCGCCCTTCTTTTTCACAAAGAAAAATCCAGCCCCTGCCGGGGACGAGGATTTGCGAATGTGTCCGCGTGAAAGCGCCTCCCTCACGTACTCCTCCATGGCCTCATTCTCCGCTACCGACAGTGGATAGACTTTGCCACGAGGAGGAACGGCACCAGATTGTAACTCTATGGCACAATCGTATGGGCGGTGCGGAGGTAGGGCAACCGCACGCACCTTATCGAATACATCCCGGTACTCCTCGTATTCAGGAGGCAACAGAGAGTCCGAGGAAGTACACAGCAACTTGACAGGCCCATGGATGCAACTAGCCCCACACTGCGGTGACCACGAGAGGATCTCGGCCGATCTCCAATCGAAAGTCGGATTATGCTTCTGGAGCCAGGGGTACCCCAAGACCACCGAGTAGTGTGGAGACGAAATAACCTGGAGACAGACCGACTCTCTGTGAACGGCACCAATGGCCATCCCCACTGGAAGGGTCTCCTGAGTCACGTGTGGCGGCAGAAGGGGTCTGCCGTCTATCGCCTCAAGAGCCAGTGGGGAACCTCGAGGCTGCAGAGGAATGGAATTGGCGGCAGCGAACACACTATCAATGAACAAACCACCAGCACCAGAGTCCACCAACGCCTGGGTCGTCACCGAGCCCCCGACCCAGGAGAGGACAACAGTAATCAGTGGTTTGTCAACACGGGAAACCGGGGACGAGGAGACTCCACCCAAGATCTGCCCCCGACAGGATCTCAGGTGCGAGCGTTTCCCGGACGGTTCGGGCATGCCAACCGAAAATGCCCACCGAGACCACAGTACATGCATCGGCCCTCGCGTCTCCGGAGTACCCTCTCCCCCTCGGACAGGCGAGCAAACCCCAGCTGCATGGGTTCACCCCCAGACAAGTCATCCCCAGGAGGCGTGGGAGGAGAGGGAGGCACGGGTGGGACAGCAAACGTAGGCGCCAATCTGTTAGAAGACCTCCGCAGGCTCTCCTTAAAGGAAGGTCTCTCCCTGAGTCTGGTGTCAATCAAAATCAGGAAAGAAATAAGAGACTCGAGCTCCACTGGTAGGTCCTTAGCTGCAACCTCATCCTTCAAGGCATCCGAGAGACCATGAGAGAAAGCAGCGACCAGAGCCTCATTATTCCAGCCCACCTCTGCTGCCAGGGTACGAAACTCAATGGCGTATTCAGCTACGGATCGTGAACCCTGTCTGATGGACATAAGGAGCTTCGCAGCAGAGGCAGCACGAGCCGGCACATCGAATACCTTCCGAAGAGAAGCAACAAAACCGGAAAACTCGGCAACCACCGGATTGTTGTTCTCCCATAAAGGGCTGGCCCAGGCCAAGGCCTTGTCCGAGAGCAGCGAGATCAAGAAGCCCACCTTTGATCTCTCAGTAGGAAAGGCATGTGGCAGCAACTCGAAATAAATGCCCACCTGGTTAAGGAAACCTCGGCACTGAGTTGGCTCTCCCCCAAAGCGCTGTGGAAGGGGGGCAGAACTGGTTATACCCCGAAACACCGCAGGCGCAGCAACAGGTGTCGGGGTAGACTCTGGCACAACAACCAGAGCGGCAGTAGGAGCGGGCTCAGGAGCGACAACCGACCCATCGGCAACGGAAGCTAAATGAGCCGTGCGTTCAAGCAGGGTTTGCAACGCCACAGCGAACTGACCCAACAGGTGATCCTGCTGATCAAGTCTGGCAACCAGCGTAGGTAGCGAGGATGGCCCTGTACCGTCAGAATTCATGGCTTGGTCCTAATGTCATGGAACCATGAACCAGACGTACAACAAGAGATAAGTGGAAATAAGAAGGCTTTATTGAAAATCAAGCTGTAGGGCAAAAGTCCAAACGGATGGCTAAACCGAAGCAGGGTCTTGCGAAGCCAGAGATCAGGAACCAGAAGGGTAGTCAGACGAAGCCTGGATCAGGAACCAGCAGGGTAGTCAGACGAAGCCTGGATCAGGAACCAGCAGGGTAGTCAGACGAAGCCAGGATCAGGAACCAGAAGCAGCAGCAGTTAGAAGCATGTGAACACAGGAGGACCAAGCAAGGAACTGAAGCCACAGACCTCCTATATATATGAGCTAGGCATCCAGCTCCTCCCAGTGCGAAGGAGAAGCCGCAGGGTGGGAGGCTACAAGAAACCCAGAAACCAAGATGGCCGCCAGCACATGTCAAACGAAGGAGAACAGCAAGAAGGTAAGACCATGACAGTAATGCGGCACGGCAGGGAGAGGTGTGTCCCCTCCCTGTTCCTCTGATAGGCTGCCAGCACTAGGCCGGCAGCCTATCAGAGGCCGCCTGAGCCAGCGAGGGACACAGGCCAGAAGAGGCCTGCATCGCATCCTGGAGGAGGTAAGTATAAGTTTATTAATTTTTTTATATGTAAAAATTACAATACTGGCACATAAGGGGGGCTGCTGGAGCCTGGCACAGACAAAAGGGGGGCTGCTGGCACAGACATAAGTGGGGTTGCTGGAGCCTGGCACAGACATAAGGGGTCTGCTGGCACAGACATAAGGGGGGCTGCTGGCACAGACATAAGGGGGTCTGCTGGCACAGACATAAAGGGGTCTGCTGGCACAGACATAAGGGAGGGCTTCTGGCACATAAGGGGGGCTACTGGCACATAAGGGGGGCTACTGGCACAGACATAAGGGGGCTGCTGGCACAGACATAAGGGGGCTGCTGGCACAGACATAAGGGGGGCTGCTGGCACACACATAAGGGGGGCTACTTGCATATAAGGGGGGCTACTGGCACATAAGGGGGGGCTACTTGCACATAAGAGGTACTACTGGCATAGACATAAGGGGGGGCTGCTGGCACAGACATAAGGGGGGCTGCTGGCACATAATGGGGGCTACTGGAACATAAGGGGGGCTACTGGCACATAAGAGGGCTACTGGCACATAAGGGATAAGGGGGGCTACTGGCACATAAGGGGGGCTACTGGCACATGATAGGAGGCTACTGGCACATAAGGGGGCTACTGGCACTTGATAGGGGGGCTACTGGCACATGATAGGGGGGCACTCTGGCTACTGGCACATGATGGTGGGGGTGCTCTTATTACTGGCACATGATTGGGGGGCATCTATGGGGGCTCTTATTACTGGCACATGATTGGGGCACATCTTACTGGCAAATGATTAGGGGGCATCTATGGGGGCACATCTTACTGGCACATGATTGGGGGGCATCTATTGTGGCACTTATTACTGGCACATTATTGGGTGGCACTATAGGGGCATCTACAGAAACTAAAAAGAAGGGGTATTTTATATAGGGGGCTCTGTATAGGGACATTTTATACTGGGACACATTATAGTGGGTACTATGGGGAAGGGGGGAGAGGAGTACTGTGGGGTCATCTACGGGGGCACTGAGAAGGGATATTTTATATTGGCACATTATGGGAACATTAGCTCAACTGGGGGCATTACAAGGGGGTATGTTTTGCACATTATAAGGAGAATTATTACCACTGGGGGGGGGGGCATTATGGTAGGCTTTATTACTCCCCCATGGTATGACCCCCTAGTAGCAGCACCAGCCTCTCCCTGCTCTGCTATCCCTCTGCCCCTTCTCCAAATCCTTATTATGAAATCTTTCTCATTAGGATAAAACACAACATCAGTTCCACCGAGCCCCCGGCCAAGTGTTGAAGTGGTGTCCGAGATCCCCAAGGGCCAAGCCAAGTAATTCTAAGTTTTCATGTGGATATGTTTATGTTATACACATATAGCCTACACTGTGCCGCACAATATACAGTATACCACTACACTGTGTAGGGGTTATACTGTTTATTGTACAGCATAGCACAGAGGTTATATTGTCCGGCATGGTGTAACCTCCATACATATTATGTACAGTATACAGTAATCTGCCTTGCCATCTATGCTTTGAATCTGGTTTTATATGTTACTTGGTTTTTGTACATTTACTTGCGTGTGCTAGTTGAGACCTGCTGTGATTGGGTTTTAGTTAGTTATTAAATGCTAACATGACAGTTTTTTAGTTTTGCACATTATTGATGATTGTATTTCATGACTATTCTTCTAAGGGTATTGCCTTCCTTTATACTGCAGTTCTCCTGTACCACTCTGCCTGGGACTTTTAGCAGTTTAAGTAGTAATTTATGATTTTCTTTTGCTCTCAATAAATCTTGTGTTAAAGGGAACCTGTCACCGGGATTTTGGCCGCTAGCACATCCGCAATACCCAGTCCCCATAGCTCTGTGTGCTTTTATTGTGTAAAATAAAACTATTTGATACATATGCAAATGAACCTGAGATGAGTCCTGTCCCTGAGATGAGTCAGGGACAGGACTCATCTCAGGTTAATTTGCATATGTATCAAATGTTTTTTTTTTACACAATAAAAGCACACAGAGCTATGGGGACTGGGTATTGCGGATGTGCTAGCGGCCATCTAGCAACCCATGTCCTCAGCTCTATACACAAAATCCCGGTGACAGGTTCCCTTTAAGCATAAAAAATAAATAAAAAATATATGGTGAGACGGTTGCAAGTACTCTTCTGATATTATTTCATCGAGCAGTTTTGAGGGGGGGGGGGGGGTTTTGACACTCGCCCTGAGAGAAATTTTACCTAGAAACTGCACTGAACCGTAGCATGCTGCGGTTTTATCTCTGCCCTGAAGAGATCCTGATACATCCTGAACGGATTGCTCTCGATTCAGAATGCATGGGGATAAAACTGATCAGTTCTTTTCCGGTATAGAGCCCCTAGGACGGAACTCTATGCCGGAAAAGAAAGTGTGAAAGTACCCTTAAGGGCTCTTTCACACTTGCGTTCTTGTCTTCCTGCATAGAGTTCCGGAGCGCTGGTGAGCACAGCTGGCTCCCAACAGCTTTCCAAGCACAGCGGTGTACATTGTACAGCGGCTGTGCTTGGTATAACTAGGTCATGTGACCGATGGACAGTGACGTCACATGGCCTAACAGCTGTTCGGCGGGGTTCCCTGGTTTCGGACCCCCACCGATCTGATATCCAGAGAATAGGTCATCAATATAAATTCTCGGATAACCCCTTTAAAAATATAGATGGCTTTCCATTTTTCTTGTAAAACACATCAGGCTACTTCTAAGAAATAGCTAAAAGGATAAATGTTTCGAGCATATACATATCTACCCTGTTCCTCCTTATTATAGAGCTGGCATATATCAGTCCTTTATTGCCAGATAGTAAACATCAAGGTTGAAGTCTCCACTATGTTTTACCAGTTCCAAATTCCCTAGCAACAAACTGGCTCATTCAGACAGAAGCACGTACACTCTGTCGGCCATTATAGCGTCAGAGGCTCTGACCGTTCACCATGTGGATATAGGTATGGGTATCGTTTATACTGTCAGGTTTAATAAGTGGGATTTCTTGCCTTATAAATGGGGTTAGGACCATCAGTTGCATTGTGGAGAAGTCAGGTGGTCAGCTGATAGTCCTACTGAATAGACTGTTAGCTGCTTTTTTCTTGCCATAATACAAATTATAAGTAAAGAAAAACGAGTGGCCATCATTACTTTAAGAAATAAAGGTCAGTCAGTCCGAAAAATTGGGAAAACTTTGAAAGTGTCCCCAAGTGCAGTCACAAAAACCATCAAGCGCTACAAAGAAACTGGCTCACATGCGGACCGCCCCAGGAAAGGAAGACCAAGAGTCACCTCTGCTGCTGCGGAGAAGTTCATCCGAGTCACCAGCCTCAGAAATCGCAGGTTAACAGCAGCTCAGATTAGAGACCAGATCAATGCCACACAGAGTTCTAGCAGCAGACACATCTCTAGAACAACTGTTAAGAGGAGACTGTGTGAATCCGGCCTTCATGGTAGAATATCTGCTAGGAAACCACTGCTAAGGACAGGCAACAAGCAGAAGAGACTCTTTTGGGCTAAAGAACACAAGGAATGGACTGTCAGGACTCGAACCCGTGGCCAGTCATGTCCCAGGCGGTAGCTCTACCCACTAGGCTACCGTCTCTCCTTGGACTATTCTCTTGCTAACTTCTAACTACCTCTCTTGTCCTTGCCTTGACCTGCTGATTATTCCAATCTCTTGCACCTGCTACTTCCCTATAAAACCCAGCCCTTGAACCCAGCCCTTTGCTGGTTATTGTGCCTCCAAGCCTGTAGCAAGCTTCCTCTCTGCTCCTCCACCACTATTGCTGTTTTACCCTCGTTGCCAACCCGGACCGTTTTGACCTCGCTGATTTGCCGCCTGCATTGACTCACTGCTTACCACCGACCACGCCTCCGTCTACTCCTGCTGTTACCTCGCTGCCCTCTCTGCTGCCGACCCGGACTGATCGACCACGCTACCTGCCTCCTGCTTCTGCGGGCCTTTGCCACTGGACTCCATACTTCCAGCTCGGGTGTCCTCTGACTGACACTACCTCAATTGACACTACCACCCTAACAGAATAACCAGCCCAAAAAAAAATGGAGTCCGTAATGGCCACCCTGCGCAAGCAGGTGTCTGAGCTGCAAGAGTTCGGCACCACCTACCAGGAGAAATTTTCACTACTCCAAGGCCAGGTACAGAGTCAACAGGGGGAGATCATTGAGCTCCAACGGCAACTCCTGGACGTACGCGGCGCGGCTGCAGACACCCGCATGCCACTACCCTCGAAATTCAATGGAGATCGTCGCCAGTACCGGGGCTTTCTCAATCAGTGCCGTATCTACTTCCGGATGCATCCGGCCCCCTTTTCCACTGACGAGAAGAAAGTATTGTTCATTGTTAACCTCTTGACGGACGAGGCCCTGGCATGGGCGTCTCCATACGTGGAAATCGATAGCCGTCTGCTGCACCATCTGGATGTTTTCATCACAGCTATGAGCCAGGTCTTTGATGACCCCAATCGTTGTGCGACAGCTGAGGCAAGACTACACAGTCTTCGACAGGGAAGACGCTCTGTCGCCGAGTATGCCGCCGAGTTCCGCCGCTGGGTCTCAGACACCAACTGGAATCCAGCTGCTCAAAGGAGCCAATTTCGGCGAGGTCTATCGGAGGCGATCAAAGATGAACTTGCCAGACTTGAAGCCCCGGATGATTTGGATGACTTCATTCAGGTGTGTGTCCGTATTGATCAGAGGCTCACCGAGAGAAGGAAAGAAAGGCTCTGGTTCCAAGGCGACAGACCCACTTACTCTTTCTCCTCTACTACCCAGCAGGTCGCCCAACCTCCCATCGAGCCGATGCTGGTTGACGCAGTGCGCAAGACTCTGTCCGTAGCAGAAAAAGAACGACGACTGGCCTCTGCCTCTGCCTCTACTGTGGGGAGCCAGGGCACATTGCCATCAAATACCCCAACAAATCCCGCAGAACCATTGCCGTCACTAAACTGCGAGAGCAGCGGCAGGCCGCAACCCCACCGGTGACGGCAGAGACAACTGAGTTAGCAGCCACCGGGTCCCACCTCACCATTCCAATTGTCATTACCATCGGGGATCGACGACTTCTCTGTTCTGCAATGCTCGACTCCGGAGCTGGCGACAATTTTATGGATCTAACTTTTGCTCACGAGAACAACATTCCGCTTGTAACCAAGACAGCCCCCATCGATCTGGAAACGGTGGATGGGTCTCCACTCTCCTCGGGACCAGTTACACATCAGACCGCAGATTTACAGCTCCACATTAAAACTGACCACCACGAGACGATCCACTTCTCTTTGATTGCCTCCCCCAAGTTTCCGGTGATCTTGGGCATCCCGTGGTTAGCCACTCACAACCCGTCGGTGGACTGGGAAACCCGCTGTCTACAGTTCACATCCGAGTTCTGCTCTTCGAACTGTCTGCATGAACCTGCTTCCCCAATGCCCAAAGAATCTTTCATCTCGGAACCAACTGTCAAGGAGCTGTTGCCTCCACAATATAGCGAGTTTCAGGATGTCTGCGACAAAAAAACCGCAGACAAGCTGCCCCCGCATCTACCATACGACTGCCCAATTGAATTATTACCTGGGGCTGAAATACCCTTCGGCAGCATCTACTCCCTCTCGGAGCCTGAACTCAAGGCCCTGAAGGACTACTTGGACGAGGACCTAAAGAAGGGCTTCATTCGACCCTCCACCTCCCCTGCGGGAGCACCCTTCTTCTTCGTGGAGAAAAAAGACTCCTCTCTACGCCCTTGCATTGACTACCGCAAGCTGAATGATGTTACGGTAAAAAACCGTTACCCTCTCCCCCTGATTTCGGAACTTCTCGAGACTCCGGGCAGCGAAGGTGTTTACGAAGCTCGATCTTCGAGGGGCCTATAATCTGGTTCGCATTCGCCCCGGGGATGAATGGAAGACCGCCTTTCGCACACGATACGGACATTTTGAATACCTAGTTATGCCCTTCGGACTTTGCAATGCCCCAGCCACTTTCCAACATTTCATTAATGACGTCCTTAGGGACATGCTAGATCTGTTCGTAGTGGTATACCTGGACGATATTTTAATTTTCTCGGAAAATCTCAAACAACATCGCGAACATGTCCGCAGGGTGTTACAAAGACTCCGCGAGCAGTCTCTTTACATCAAGCTCGAGAAATGCGAGTTCGAACAGACCACCACCCAGTTTCTCGGTTACATCATCTCCCCGGAAGGGCTGAGTATGGATCCTCGGAAAATTCAGGCTGTAATAGATTGGCCTCCCCCTAAGAATGAAAAGGAAATACAGAGGTTTGTCGGCTTCGCCAACTTCTACCGAAAATTCATTCGGAACTTCTCAAAAATCGTTACTCCAATTACCCAGTTAACCAAAAAGACTGTGCCCTTTTCCTGGACACCCGAAGCACAGGAAGCCTTCACCAAGCTCAAATCCCTCTTCACGTCTGCTCCAATTCTGATCCATCCTAATCCCGAACTGCCATTCACAGTCGAAGTGGACGCTTCCGACACCGCAGTAGGCGCTGTCCTATCACAACGTACGGGAGAAAAGATGCTTTTACACCCTTGCGCCTTCTTCTCTCGCCAAATGTCCCCCGCAGAAAGGAACTATGACATCGGGAATAAGGAATTGCTGGCAATCAAAGATGCCTTCTCGGAGTGGAGACATCTATTGGAGGGGGCCATCAATCCCATAACTGTGTTTACTGACCACCGAAACCTCGAATTCATCCGTTCTGCCAAGAGGCTTTAAGCCAGATGGAGCCTTTTTTTTTCTCGATTCAATTTCATTATCACATATCGCCCGGGGTCGAAGAATGGCAAAGCAGATGCCCTTTCCAGGATGTTCTCTGAACCTTCATCACCGCCTTCCATCCCCAGTCTAATGGGCAGACAGAGAGAACGAACCAGACCCTCGAGCAGTACCTACGTTGTTTCATCACTTATTTGCAGGATGACTGGTTGGACCACCTTCCTACGGCCGAGTTTTCCTACAATAATGCGGAACACAGTTCCACTCATTACAGTCCTTTCTACGCCAACACTGGCCTGCATCCAGCTTTCATCCCACGCCTGCCCATCACCTCCACGCTTCCAGCTGTGGCCGAACGCCTGGCAAATTTACAAGAGGCACAAGAGAACATTTCCAATAATCTCCTTGAGGCTCAGAGACGCTTTAAGCGGGCGACAGACAAACATCGTAGACCCGCTCCGGACTTTCAGATAGGAGATCAAGTGTGGCTCTCCACAAGAAACCTAAGACTGAAGGTACCTGCTCAGAAACTGGGCCAAAAATACTTGGGGCCTTTCCGGATCTCTGGTCGGAATAATGAAGTCACCTTCCGACTGGACCTCCCACATTCCATCAGGGTGCACCCAGTCTTCCATTGCTCTCTTCTCAAGCCGTTTGTAGAGAACACCTTCCCTGGCCGCCATCCTCCCCACCACCAGTAAGGGTACAAGGCGAAGAGGAGTACATTGTCTCTAAGATCCTTGACTCCAGACTCCACCGGGGCAAAATCCAATACTTGATTTCCTGGAAAGGCTATCCTCCAGAAGGCAACTCCTGGGAACCGGAGGAGAACATTCATGCCCCCAGACTTGTCAGGGAGTTCCATCTGAGTCACCCAGACAAACCTTCCCCTGCGGTGCCCGGAGGTCACCTTGGAAGGGGGGGAGTACTGTCAGGACTCGAACCCGTGGCCAGTCATGTCCCAGGCGGTAGCTCTACCCACTAGGCTACCGTCTCTCCTTGGACTATTCTCTTGCTAACTTCTAACTACCTCTCTTCTCCTTGCCTTGACCTGCTGATTATTCCAATCTCTTGCACCTGCTACTTCCCTATAAAACCCAGCCCTTGAACCCAGCCCTTTGCTGGTTATTGTGCCTCCAAGCCTGTAGCAAGCTTCCTCTCTGCTCCTCCACCACTATTGCTGTTTTACCCTCGTTGCCAACCCGGACCGTTTTGACCTCGCTGATTTGCCGCCTGCATTGACTCACTGCTTACCACCGACCACGCCTCCGTCTACTCCTGCTGTTACCTCGCTGCCCTCTCTGCTGCCGACCCGGACTGATCGACCACGCTACCTGCCTCCTGCTTCTGCGGGCCTTTGCCACTGGACTCCATACTTACAGCTCGGGTGTCCTCTGACTCAGGTGAGCCTCAATTGACACTACCACCCTAACATGGACATTAGACCAGTGGAAATCTGTGCTTTGGTCTGATGAGTCCAAATTTGAGATCTTTGGTTCCAACCACCGTGTCTTTGTGCGATGCAGAAAAGGTGAACGGATGGACTCTACATGCCTGGTTCTCACCGTGAAGCATAGAGGAGGAGGTGTGATGGTGTGGTTGTGCTTTGCTGGTGACTCTGTTGGGGATTTATTCAAAATTGAAGGCATACTGAACCAGCATGGCTACCACAGCATCTTGCAGCGGCATGCTATTCCATCCGGTTTCCGTTTAGTTGGACCATCATTTATTTTTCAACAGGACAATGACCCCAAACACACCTCCAGGCTGTGTAAGGGCTATTTGACCATGAAGGAGAGTGATGGGGTGCTGCGCCAGATGACCTGGCCTCCACAGTCACCGGACCTGAACCCAATCGAGATGGTTTGGGGTGAGCTGGACCACAGAGTGAAGGCAAAAGGGCCAACAAGTGCTAAGCATCTCTGGGAACTCCTTCAAGACTGTTGGAAGACCATTTCAGGTGACTACCTCTTGAAGCTCATCAAGAGAATGCCAAGAGTGTGCAAAGCAGTAATCAAAGCAAAAGGTGGCTACTTTGAAGAACCTAGAATATGACATATTTTCAGTTGTTTCACACTTTTTTGTTATGTATATAATTCCACATGTGTTAATTCATAGTTTTGATGTCTTCAGTGTGAATCTACAATTTTCATAGTCATGAAAATAAAGAAAACTCTTTGAATGAGAAGGTGTGTCCAAACTTTTGGTCTGTACTGTGTGTATATATATATATATATATATATATATATAATGGTTGGCATAGGACTGTGATGGCTAACCTCCGGCACTCTAGCTCATGTAAAACTACAACTCTCAAGATGCACACTTCCTTGGCTGTTTTCAGAACTCCACAGAAATGAATGGAGCATGCTGGGAGTCAAAGTTTCACCATAGATGGAGTGCCGGAGGTTAGCCATCACTGGTATAGAGGCTTACCTGGCTAAGCCGCACCGGGGTTAAGTAAGAAAATAAAGGGCACATAAGGCCCATGAGGGATGTATGGCGCTTAGGTGGATGAGGCAAGTTCCTCTGTTGTGTGGCGCTTACTGGATACATCAACTGCAGACACTTGAACCATTAGGACTCAACCGTGATTATGATCCTACAAGCTTTGTATGATATCACTTTGCCTTATGTTGTTGAATAACTATATTAACGCTTATCCTTTTCCTTCATTTAGACCAGATATTGAGACCGGTACCCTGCTTTAAGCCGCACATTGGGTTTGTAATATCCTTTACCAACATCCCCTCCCCCCCCTCTCTCTACTTTTATCTCCTCCTCCTTTACTTTTCCTTTTCTCTCCCCCCCCTTTTTCTACTCCACTTCAATCTATCCAATCTATTTGTATTTTTGTTATGTATATAATTCCACATGTGTTAATTCATAGTTTTGATGCCTTCAGTGTGAATATACAATTTTCATAGACATGAAAATAAAGAAAAGTTTTTGAATGAGAAGGTGTGTTCAAACTTTTGGTCTGTACTGTAAGTGTCTTAAAAAAGTATTTATACCCCTTAAACCTTTCCTCATTTTTCACATTACACCCACAAATGCACTTTATTGGGATTTTATGGATAGACCAACACAAAGGAGCAAGTATGTGTGAAGTGAAAAGAAAATGACACATGGCTTTGAATTTTTTTTTTTAATAAGTTAAAACCTGTGTCTAATTTATTCTCAGTGTAACTACAGCTATTCTGTGAAGGCCTCAGAGATTTGTTAGGGAACACTGGTGACCAAAAAGCACCATGAAAACCAAGGAACACACCAGACAGGTCAGGGATAAAGTTGTGGAGAAATGTAAAGCAGGGTTAGGTTATAAAAAGATATCCCACGTTTTGAACATCTCAGGGAGCACCGTTCAATCCATCATCCAAAAATGGAGTTCACCTATGTGTAATTTATTCTCAGTTTAACTACAGCTGTTCTGTGAAGGCCTCAGAGATTTATTAGGGAACACTAGTGACCAAACAGTATAATGAAAACCAAGGAACACACCAGACAGGTAAGGGATAAAGTTGTGGAGAAGTGTAAAGCAGGTTTAGGTTATAAAAAGATATCCCAAGTTCTGAACGTCTCACGGAGCACTGTTTAATCAATCATCCAAAAATGGAAGGAGTATGGCGCAATTGCTAACCTACCAAGACATGGCCGTCCACCTAAACTGACAGCTCAGGCAATAATTATAGAAGCAACCAAGAGGCCAGTGGTCACTCTGGAGGAGCTGCAGAGATCCACAGCCCAGGTGGGAGAATCTGTCCACAGGACAACTATTAGCCATGTACTCCACAAATCTGGCTTTTATGAAACAGTGGCAAGAAGAAAGACATTTTTGAAAGCAAGCCATAAGAAGTCCTGTTTGCAGTTTGCCACAAACCATGAGCCAGAGAAAACATGTGTAAGGCCGATTCATTGGCCTGTATTTGTGGGAGGGGCTTGGCCACCTACTTCAACGGCCGGCGCCCTCCCACAAGCGTACGTTGTGCAAAGTCCTGATTCTTCCGGCGTGCGCACGTACCTGGCTGTTCCTCCGTGCTCCCAGGTAAGCGCAGGCATCGGCGCAGTGGCGGCCCTTTGGTACGTAGGGGCCGCCACCCGCTGCGTCCGTCCATCGCTGGCCGTGCCACACGCGGCACCTCGGCAGCCTCCGGGAGGGGGGGGACTGAACCACGCTCACGGCACCCCCTCCCTCCACCGCTCAAAGCTCACACACAGCGCCGCTCTCCAGGGGGCGGAGCCGGCGGTCACAGGTGGGCCGAACTCCCCGCCCGGTCCCTGCCCCCGTCTCAGCTGCACACGGCCTGCGCTGGCCCGATTCCCCGCCTGGGGGGCAGCGCAGGCAGCATGAACCGGCGCATATTTTTCCCATTGCCAGGGGGCGCGTTTCTCCCCACGTGGTGGGGATGCCCAGCCGGCGGGGGGCGGCCCCTCGTGGAGCAGGGGGGGCACCCCCGCACTGGGCGCCCCATCAGGGAGTGATGCGCCCCCCACGTGGCACGTTTCAATACAGAATGGGGGAGGCATGTCCAATTAGGCTTCCCCCCAGGCCAGGGGGCAGCACCGTTTCCCCACGCGGTGGAGATGCCCAGCCGGCGGGGGGGCGGCCTCAGAAAAAAAAAAAAAAGGGGGGGCACCCCCGCACTGGGCGCTCCATCAGGGACCGGTGAGGCCCCCCACGCGGCAGCTTAGTCTCGGCAAGATGGGGCCCCCGTTGTCAGGGGCCCCCCTGAGCCGACCGCACGCCAGAGTGCTGCGCTGCTCCCCACGCGGCAGAGGTGCCCAGCCGGCGGATGGCGCCTCCCGGGCAGAAAGGGCCCCGCACTGGGCACCCTGTCAGGGACACGCGTCAGCTCTCCATGTGGCACACGTCTCGTGTATGCGGGGAGTGCCAGCCGTTGCCTCGAATTCATACCCACGTGGTCCATGGCACCAGGGAACTCCGCGTTCCCCACGCGGTTGCCATGGAGCCCGGCGGGGCACGCAGCGGCTCGCTCCTCGCCTACATCAAAGTCTGGCATGGGCCGCTGTGCCGCCTAGACAGGTAGGGCTTCGAAAAAAAAAAAAAAAAACACCCGCTCCCACCAGTCACCACACCTCACCTCGCACACACGGCCTGGCAATAGAGCTTCACGCATTGACCGGCTTGCATCGTTTCGTTGTTGTTTTCCCACTTCTTCACGGCTCTTCTGGTGCAGTGTGGATGCCTCACGGGATTTGTTCACTGTTCAATTTTAGATAGCTGCACGGGTGCCAGCAACCATCCACGCTAGACGGTCATGTCACGTTACTCTTTCCACAGCCACGATGTCACGCGCATCCGACATTGTCGACGCGTCGGTGGACGAGGTCGTGGCTCAGACACCTGAGAGGGGCAGTACATCGTCCCTACGTGCTTGGACAGTTCCTAGGCTGATGGCTGAGTTGAGAAAGCGGGGCGTTCCTTTCCCGGCAACTGCCAGGAAAACCAAGCTATATCGGCTGTGGAGAGACTCCCTGGCACCCAGCATCGGTGACCCCCCTGCAACGACGATGCAAACTTCCTTGTCTCAAATACACGTCTTGCTGAACAGTCTGACGTCGGCCGTCACATCCATGCAGGCGAGGTTGGAGTCCATCGAAGCTCGCAGCACAGTCGCTCCAGTTTCTTCCCATGAGACTCCGGTCGCCTCCACCTCGGCCATGGCAGACGTTCGCTCTGCCCAGTCCGTCCCTAACGTGACTCCCTCCCACTACGTCCCGCTCAACATCAGGAAGGACATCCTGGAGGGTAGGGATGTCAATCTTGCGTCGCTACTCGTAGCCTCCAGGGACCTTTCGGACAACAAGATTATAGCTTGTGGAGAAGTGTCAGTGGTACTCAGGAGCCGAGACCACCGACTCAACCGCAAGCTGTCCATCCCGGAATTTGTTATTGCATTTAGTCTATTTAGGGATGTCATTTGCACTGTCAGGCCGGATAGGAGGGAGGAACTAGATCTCTACCTCTTCAAGGTCACAGAGTTGGGTCATAGGTACGGGGGAACCGCGTTCTATGACTACCACTGTTCATTTGCAGCCAAGGCGTCAGCGGCTCTCTCCCAGTTTCAACACGTTACTGACTGGGCCAACCTAGACACTGAGCTCTTCTGCAGACACTTTGCAGGTCTGAAAGCTCCCTCCTGTACTGCCTGTCAGTCTATCTTCCACTCGGTCGAGTGGTGCGACAAGTCCGCCGTCAGCACGGCATCCCACCCCTCCAGCTCAGCAGCTGGTCCTCTTGAGGTCTTCAGGCCCCCCAACTCGGTAGACAAGCTGGGCCGGCCCATCGTCCAGTTAGGGAGGGCACAGATATGCAACAACTTTAACTACGCCTCTTGTAATTTTGGGCAGTGCCGGTTGTTGCATATCTGTACCAATTGTTTCAGGGCTCACCCCCGAGTAGCATGCTCATTAAAGTCGATAAAAAATTATATGAGTGTGATCAATATCAGCCGTCTACGAGAGGTCTTGCAAGGTCACCACAACCCTGGGTTTGTACAGTTCCTGGTCACAGGATTTCACGAGGGCTTCCACACGGGACTGATCACGACTCCGGAATCCACACACGAGTGCAAAAACCTTCAGTCGGCCGAAAGGAATCCCGCCTCGGTAGACGTACTAATAGAGGCCGAGCTAAGTAAGGGGTTCCTTATCGGTCCCTTTGGGGTGCCCCCTTTTCAACGCTGGAGAGTCAGTCCCGTGGGGGTAGTCACAGGCAAGTTCAGCGGGAAGGAGAGACTCATCATCGACTTGTCGGCCCCACACGGCTCCCAAATCCCCAGCCTCAACTCCCTCATTCCTTCAGAAGAAGTGGGCATGAGATACGCTTCCATAGATCAGGCTATCGCCATCATCATGACAACGGGCCCAGGGTCCTGGTTGTCCAAAGCCGACATATCAGATGCCTTCAAGCTGCTTCCCATCATGCCAGCCCTCTGGCAGTGGCACGGCATCAAGTGGAAAGGCTCGTACTATTTTTCCACCAAGCTCACCTTCGGGTCCAAGAGTAGCCCCTGGCTCTTCGATCAATTGGCCCAGGCACTCCACTGGATTTTGGAACACACCGTCCTCTGTGAGTTTGTCATCCATTACTTGGATGACTTCCTACTGATTGAGAGGCCAGGGGCACTCCCCCTAGGGCTGGGCAAGTTACTCAGGTGCTTTTCCCAGTTAGGTGTCCCGGTGTCCCCCAAGAAAGTAGAAGGCCCGGCCACAGTCATCACCTTTCTGGGCATAGAATTGGACTCCCAGCATATGCTAGCTAGGTTGCCGGCGGACAAGCTAACAAGGATCAGAGGAGTCATCCACAGGTTCTCAGTCACGGCCGTGGTCACCAAGGCTGACCTCCAGAGTCTACTAGGCATGTTGAACTTTGCCATGCGCATCATCCCGCAGGGCAGAGCATTCATATCCCGCCTACTCGCACTCTTAAGTACCGCCCCAGAACAGGACAGCCCAGTGTGCTTGGACAGCCAGGCCCTAGCGGACCTCCACATGTGGGACCATTTCCTGAGTCAGTGGAACGGGGTCTCCTTGTTCGTACCCGGGCTGTCGTGTCAGTCGCCTACAGTCTTTTCAGATGCAGCGGCGGGCTCAGGGTTTGCCTCCATTTTCGGCACCCACTGGGTGGCAGACGCATGGCCTGCCGAGGTCGGACAAATCCCGGGCTTCCTGCAGACCTCGGCGCTTTTCGAACTGTACCCCGTCGTGGTGGCCGCCCACATCTGGGGCAAATTCTGGGCACGGCAGTCTGTACTGTTCGTAACTGACAACACAGCCGTGGTTGACATTCTCAACAGCGGGCTATCAAAATCCAGCCAAGTCATGTGCTTTCTCAGACGATTAGTGCAGCTCTCATTGCAACACCACTTCCATGTGTTCAGCGCGCATGTGCCAGGTGCGCGAAACGGGGCTGCTGACGCCTTGTCGAGGGCTAACTTCTCCCGTTTTTTCCAGATCATGCCAGAGGCGGATTCGACGGGCGCCTCCATCCCTCCTCTCGAGTCCTTAAGGCTAGTGTAGCCGACCACCTTGACACGGCCCACGCTCTGAGACGCCATTCCCTCTCGCCTAACACGACCAGGGCGTACAACACCGGGTGGAAGACGTTCTGCAGGTTTCAAGGAGAATGTCCTCAGGAGGACGCCAGTTTTCCAGAGTACATCCTGGCGTTCATCGGTTATTGCCACTCTGTACGCAAGCTCTCCCACGCCACAGTTAGGTCATACCTGGCGGGAGTACAACATTTCCTCTCTGTTAGCCACCCCGAGCTAGCATCAGTGTTCACCTTACACACTGTCAAAGCCACCCTCAAGGGGTTGAGCAAGTGCGGGCCTCAAAGCCAAGTACGCAGGCAGCCGGTCACCGGGCCCCTTTTCCGCAAGATGTCCGACGCCTTGGACGGTAATCCTTTCGGGGTTTTGGCCAGCTTGGTACTTAAATCAGCCATCTACTTAGCCTTCTACGGCTTCCTGAGACCTGGGGAATTTACCTGTTCCCCAGGCAGCAACAGCTTCCTTACAGTCAGCCAACTGGTCCAGAACTCCGACGGGTTTACATTACTGCTCAAGACGACCAAGAATTCCCAGGTGGGACCCCCTGTCCAGGTGTCCTACTTTCCCACAGCACATCGTTGGTGTCCCGTCTCAGTGCTTCGTCAGTTACGGTCCGCTTTGTCCGGGGCCGGGCCGAACAGTCCATTGTTGCCCTTCGGGGTGGTACCGCTTACCACCCAGCAGTTCGTATCCCATGTGAGGTCACTAGTGGCCAGCACAGGCGGCGACCCTGCCACCATTTCGGGCCACTCGTTCCGCATAGGCGCGGCATCCGCGGCCTCCAGAAACCGAGTACCTGCGTATGTCATCCAGAAACTGGGGCGTTGGCACTCGTCTTGTTTCAAACGCTACATACCACACCCTAGAACCGAAATGTCGGCAGCCTTTCAGACTTTAGCTCTGTAAACTTGCAATAAAACACTTCTGCCTACCAGTATGTCTTTTGCCCTCTTTCAGGTGTCCCTCCTCGACACGGTCACGGCACAACTCTGACCGCCTAGGGCTAGGGTAGCTCACTTAGGGCAGACACGTTCTTGGTTGCCACGACCACAAGTGTAAGGCCGATTCATTGGCCTGTATTTGTGGGAGGGGCTTGGCCACCTACTTCAACGGCCGGCGCCCTCCCACAAGCGTACGTTGTGCAAAGTCCTCCCTCCCACCCACCCCTTTTCTCCGCTACACTCTACGGGGATGCCCTCTTTCAGGTGTCCCTCCTCGACACGGTCACGGCACAACTCTGACCGCCTAGGGCTAGGGTAGCTCACTTAGGGCAGACACGTTCTTGGTTGCCACGACCACAAGTGAAAGAATGTGCTCTGGTCAGATGGGACTAGAGTTGAACGTTGTGGCCTAAATGCAAAACACTATTGGGGTCATTTATCAAGCTGGTGTAAAGTACAATTTGCTTAGTTGCACATAGCAGCCAATCAGATTCCACCTTTCATTTTTGACAGCTCCTTTAGAAAATGAAAGGTGGAATCTGATTGGATGCTATGGGCAACTAAGCCTGTTTTCTACTTTACACCAGCTTGATAAATGACCCCATATGTGTGGCAGAAAACTAACACTACACATCACCCTGAACACATCATATCCCTACAGTGATACATGGTGGTGGCAGCATCATGTTCTGGGGATGCTTTTCTTCAGCAGGGTCAAGGAAGCTTGTAACAGTTGATGGGAAGATGGATGGAGCTAAATACAGGCCAGTCATGGAGGAAAACCTATTAGAGGTTAGAAAACACTTGAGACTGGGGCGGAGGTTCACCTTCCAGCAGGACAATGACCATAAACATCCAGTCAGAGCTACAATGCAATGGTTTAGGTCAAAGCATATTCATGTGTTAGAATGGCCCAGTCACAGTCCAGACCTAAATCCCATTGAGAATCTGTGGCAAGACTTGAAAATTGCTGTTCACAGACACTCTCCATCCAATCTGACTGAGATTGAACTCTTTTGAAAAGAAGAATGAGCAAACGTTTCAGCTTCCAGATGTGCAAAGCTGGTAGAGACATCCCCCAAAAGACTTGCAGCTGTAATTGCAGCGAAAGGTGGTCCTACAAAGTATTGACTGAGGGGGGCTGAATACAAATGCATATCACACTTTTTTCTTATTTTTTTCTTTTCATGTCACACATACTTGCTACTTTGTGTCCAGAATAAATGTTACAATGCATTTTGAACTACTTACAGACATTATATATAAATATAAAATGTACACCACTGATCATTATTATTATAATCACTTATATAGCGCTGACATATTCCTCAGAGATTTACAGACATTAGCATCACACGGGGAGAACATACAAACTCTATGCAGATGTCGTCCTTGGTTGGATTCGAACCCAAGACCCCAGTGCTGCAAGCCACCGTACTGCTGATCACTAGTTCCTGTACACTTGAAAATCCTGCAATTATGTGTATTGTAAAACTCTACTGCCCCTACCTAAAATAAAATTGTGTATTACCTCCATCTAGCAGAGCAAGAGCAGCCAGCACTAAGAACGGAGACGCTTTCCCAACAAACTCATACATGACTGAACCGAAGGGGGGGCCAGCTGCAAAGAGAGGGAAATTTGAGGGAGAAAAACTAGAAAAGACAAGCGAAACCAACAGACTGAGGAAACTTTAAAATCATAGTACTTACCGAGCACACCCACTGCCAGGCCTCCTAGTGCAATGCCCATGGCCTTCCCTCTTTCATAGTCATCAGGGTATATATCTGCTAGCATTCCCAAACCTGTAAATACATGTATTCAAGTCACAATATACAGAGACTATGCAGTGCAACCATCTGAAGGTGCTCCATTTGTTACTCCCCCATTATCATTGGACAGTCCTGGGGGGCACAGTTATAGTGCATTCACACAACTGTATGTATTTTGGGGTCCACACAACGGGGATCCACAAAATAAATTTGGATGATGTCCATGTTGCATCCGTTTTTAATGCAGATCCATTGTAACGATGCCTATTCCTATTCTTGTTCTCAAAACGGACAGGACATATATTTTTTGCGGGATTACGGAACAGACATACAGATACGGACAACCGGAGACCCATTAAAATGAATGGGTCCGTATAAAATCAGCAAAAATGCAGATCAGATGCAGACCAAAACTACAGTGAGGAACAGAAGTATTTGAACAACCTGCGATTTTGCAAGTTCTCCCACTTAGAAATCATGGACGGGTCTGAAATTCACATTGTAGGTGCATTCCCACTCTGAGAGACAGAATAAAAAAAAAAATTCAGGAAGTCACATTGTATGATTTTTAAAAAATGTATTTGTCTTGTACTGCTGAACATAAGTATTTGAACACCTGGGAAAATCAGTGTTAATTTGGTACAGAAGCCTTTGTTTGCAATTACAGAGGTCAAACGTTTCCTGTAGTTCTTGACCAGGTTTGCACACACTGCAACAGGGATTTTGGCCCACTCCTCCACACAGATCTCCTCTAGATCTGTCAGGTTTCGGGGCTGTCGCTGAGCAACACAGAGTTTCAGCTCCCTCCAAAGATGTTCTATTGGGTTTAGGTCTGGAGACTGGCTAGGCCACTCCAGAACCTTGATATGCTTCTTAAGGAGCCACTCCCTTGTTAACCTGGCTGTGTGCTTTGGGTCGTTGTCATGTTGGTAGACCCAGCCATGACCCATCTTCAATGCTCTTACTGAGGGAAGGAGGTTGTTACTCAAAATCTCACAATAAATGGCCCCATTCATCCTCTCCTTAATACAATGCAGTCCTGCTGTCCCCTTCGCAGAAAAGCTCCCCCAAAGCATGATGTTACCACCTCCATGCTTCACAGTAGGGATGGTGTTCTTGGGATGCAACTCATCCTTCTTTTTCCTCCAAACACGACAAATGAAGTTTAGACCAAAAAGTTCTACTTTGGTCTCATATGACCACATGACTTTCTCCCATGGCTCCTCTGGATCAACCAGATGGTCATTGGCAAACTTCAGACGGGCCTGGACATGTGATGAATTTAGCAGGGGAACCTTCCGTGCTATACATGATTTGAAACCATGACGGCGTAGTGTTCTACCGGCAGTGACCTTTGAAACTGTGGTCCCAGCTTTCATGTCATTGACCAGCTCTTCCCTTGTAGTTCTGGGCTGATTCCTCACCTTTCTTATCATCAGTGATACCCCATGAGGTGAGATCTTGCATGGAGCCACAGTCCGATGGAGACTGACAGTCGTCTTTAGCCTCTTCCATTTTCTAACAATTGCTCCAACAGTTGATCTATTTTTACAAAGCTGCTTGGCAATTGCCCCGTATCCCTTTCCAGCCTTGTGGAGGTCCACAATTTTGTCTCTGGTGTCTATTGACAGCTCTTTGGTCTTGCCCATAGTAGCAGTTGGTGTCTGACTGACTGTGGGGTGGACAGGTGTCTTTAAAGAGCTCATACAGGTGCTACTAAGTTAGATTAATGCATTGCATAGAGGTGGACTTTTTAAAGGCACAGTAACAGGTCTTCGAGAGCCATAATTCTCACAGTTTATTTTTATTCTGTCTCTCAGAGTGGGACTGCACCGACAATGTGAATTTCAGACCCCTCCACGATTTCTAAGTGGGAGAACTTGCAGAATCGCAGGGTGTTCAAATACTTCTGTTCCTCACTGTATGTCACTATAAAACTGTCAGACTATTTGACTTTCCGACTTTCAGGACAACACTGATCATGCCAAAGAATTTTTTTAGAGTCTGTATGTACATCTGTTCTTGGTACTGCAGCTAACCTCTTTCAAGATTAACCCCCTATATAATGTCCATTTTATGGACAGACTGGTGGACAGATAGCGAGTTGTATTGGATTTTGGGCCAGGAGGTGGAGTCTAAGGGATTAATGGTTTTATAAGTTTCCTTAACTGCAAAGACAGTCATTGGCCCTATGACTATATGTATTGGAGCACTACAGTAAAGAAACAATATGATATTCATTTCTATGACTGTTGTGGTTCTTCTCAATATTTCCATATGGAGAGAACCTCAACTGCATGAGGAGTCTTATAGACCAGGCCTCTGATGACACGAGATTTAAGGTAGATATCCTATAATTCAATATTCGATCTTTTAAAACAGGCCTTGACACATGACTTGGCTAATAATTAATGTGGTGAAATCAGAGGCAGAGTTTGCTAGGAGCTCATTTGCAGTCTCTCTTCCCAGAATTTCAGAGGAGCAGTGCCTGGCCTATACGACTAAACAACGAATCCTGACCTAGGCCTCTCACCCAGTTAAAAGATTTTTCCAAGACTTTAGAACTAATGAACTATCCTCTGGATAGGTCATCAGTATCTGATCGGTGGAGTCCGACCCCAAGGACCCGCACCAATCAGCTGTTTGAAAAAGCACCACATTCTTTTGCGTGCTTACTAAGCACAGCGCCATATACTGTATAGCGACTTTGCTTGCTATCACGCTCAGCCCCATTCACCTGAATCAGGCTGAGCTGTGCCTAGACCACGTGACCAATGAACATGTCGTCACTGGCCTAGGGAAAGCTGTAAGAAGGCCGGGGCACTACTGCAAGCAATGTTGCCTTCTCAAACGGTGGATTGGTGGATGTCCAAGGTGTCAGGCCCCCACTGATCAGATACTTATGACCAGAGGATAGGTCATCAGTATAAAACTCATGGAAAACCCCTTTAAGCCAGTACTCTGCAATGATAAGGAGCAATCACACTGAAACATCTGTCTGCAAATAACATGTTGGTGTAATTATTATCCAAGTCTTGTGTTAAAGCCTGTTTTAAAAGGTCGAACATTGACTTATAAGACAGCTACCTTTCATTTAATAGCATTAGAGGCAGAGCTTGCTAAGAGCTCATTTGCATTCCCTCTTCCCAGTGGTTCTCTATAATTTGTGGACTTTTCCCTACCACAAGCACCACCTACTAGTCTGCTTACTCTTCTGGACATGTCCAGCACCTTCTGCTTTTCATCTTTGGTTGAAGGCTGTAGCCTGTGCTTCTCTGCCCAGCCTGTTCTCTTTGCCTGTAGGGTGTGTGCGTGCGTTGTCCCAGCTCTTAAAGAGCCAGTGGGCAAGCACCCTAATTCTTCCCCAACTTGTGGCTGGCTACTCCTGGGTACTTAAGGCACTATCCCCTGTGGAGGGGCCTGAGCAATAGGCGTAGTTAGCTTTCTAGTTCCTGTGAAGGTGTGCTGTTCTGTTTATCTGCCCCCTGTTACAACCTCTTCTTGATTCCTGACTCTGATTCTACACTCTCTGACCTGTGCCTGATTTATGTATTCACTCTTTGCTGCCTGCACTGACCTCGGATTTGTTCCACGTATTCGCATGTACTCTGCTTGCCCTGGCTTCAGCCTGTCTGTGACTACAGTTTTAACTAATCCCCCGGTGTTCTCCACAAGTGTCTCTAGCCCCCATGGGTTAGCTGTAAACCAAACAGGGACTACGCCAAGTGGTAGCGACCTGGTGGTTCCCCTGCAGTAAAGTCTAGATCCCTGTATCAGGGTTAAAGGGTGAAAACCAGGGGATTTAGGATTATCACAAGAACAAACTGAATGGATGGTGCAGTGGTTTCACACCCACTGCTAGTAACAATATGCTTATTCGCACGCTTATAAATAGAAGAAAAATTGCAACAATTTTTCTGTTTTTGGAAACAGAGAAAGGTGCAATAGGTCACCCCCTGGATGTGACAAAAGTATAAACTGCTACTGACACACTAAGGCTACCTTCACACTAGCGTTCGATCGGATCCGTTCTGAACGGATCCCCTCATATTAATGCAGACGGAGGCTCCGTTCAGAACGGATCCGTCTGCATTAGAACTTTGAAAAATTTTCTAAGTGTGAAAGTAGCCTGAGCGGATCCGTTCAGACTTTACATTGAAAGTCAATGGGGGACGGATCCGCTTGAAGATTGAGCCATATGGTGTCATCTTCAAGCGGATCCGTCCCCATTGACTTCCATTATAAGTCGGAACGGATCCGCTCGCCTCCGCACGGCCAGGCGGACACCCGAACGCTGCTTGCAGCGTTCAGGTGTCCGCTCACTGAGCGGAGCGGAGGCTGAGCGCTGGCAGGCGGATGCATTCTCAGTGGATCCGCCTCCACTGGGAATGCATTAGGGCCAGACGGCTGCGTTCAGGGCCGCTTGTGAGCCCCTTCAAACGGAGCTCACGAGTGGACACCTGAACGCAGGTGTGAAAGTAGCCTAAAATACGTTTATTTGCACATGTATAAATGAAAGAAAAATCACAACAGATTTTGGTTACAGCAAAAGCTGCAATCAGACTTCTTCTGGGCACAGAAAATATATACGCTATTACGCTGATGTTGACACATTAAAGACGCTTATTGCACACATAAAAATGTAGAAGCATTTGGAGAGAAAAAGTGCAATTGTGCAACATATGTGGCAAATATATGCTGCTGGTGATGCTAGGAAATATGGCTAATGCACACTTAAGAACTGTAGAAGCTTTGCAACAGGTTTTTGGACAAAAAATGCTGGTTCTTGCACAAAAATGAGTACTGTCTTTATAAAAGCTCATATGCAGTGCAACATAAAGTTATGAACAGCTTCAGTACTGTTTACAGAAACACAGTATGCTAACTGCCCTATCCTGTCCCTAATGATAAAATCTGTCTTTCTACCCAGTAAATCAATTTAACAAAATATATCTTCTCCATAATTCCTACACTCTCTCTGTAAGACCCTAAAATGGATGGTTTGTGTGTCTAATTGGTGTCTGTCAGAGACATGGCAGACACACCCTATCACATCAGTGGCTGAGCTCAGTCACATCTGAGGTTCAGAGCTAACATACAGCCTGATAGACCAGCCAATATCTTCCCTCTTGACTGCCTGTCCAAATGACTGGTTCGTAACTGTAATTACTTTCTGCCAGGAAGGCTTGTCTAGTCTTTGCCCCCACTGTCGATGCCATGGCTACAGGTGCCACTACTACCACCACCATCAATACAGCTATGCATGGGGTCCCCAGCCTCCTCCCAAACTTACTACTTTGTACATCCCAAACAGTAAATGCTCTCACACAAATCATTATCAGGGAGACTCTCTTGACTGTTTGTCACATGGCGTGGTGGGGTTTTCTTGCCACTTCTTAGGAAAAAGGAGGATACCCCACTAAAAAGGAACAGTAAAGACAGAGAGTACTCCACTGAAAGCCTTCTCTGGGGAAGCAAGGTGGAGGAGCAGGAGGAACGCTGTGACTCCTGGCTCCACGGTCTCATACTTCAAAGTCACGTTCACATCATCCTGCTGCAACTAAGAGGAGGACTCAGACATCCAATCCACAATCTCATCCTCTTTCTCGTCAACGATAATGTTGTGCCTTTCTGAAGCCAGGGACAACTGCAGCCTACTACTACTACTACTACTACTACTACGTACTTCTGGTCAGATAGCTGGTGCTGCTACTACCAACATTATGGCTCTGTGTCTTAGGTCTGAAACCCTTCCATAGGTCTGACTTTTTTGGGCCTCACAGATAATGTAGTGCTCCGTAAAGAAGGAGAACGAGAAAAGGGAACTTCTATATTGGCGCTGTCAGCAGAAGTCAGATACCAGGTAAGTATTGGTAAAAGCAGATAATAATTTTTATTTTCAGTCGATGCGTTTCAAGGGCGGAAAGCCCCCTTCATCAGGACAGTAATCACATGTCATCTATATACATCGATTATGTATGTAGCTGTATGTAGATGACATGTGATGACTGTCCTGATGAAGGGGGTGTTCCGCCCTTGAAACGCATCGACTGAAAATAAAAATGATTATCTGCTTTTACCATTACTTACAGGTACCTGGTATCAGACTCCTGCTGACAGCACTGATACAGAGGTTCCCTTTTCTCCTTCTACTTATTTACGGATCACTTCATCCCGACGACCGCATCCACGGCACGGGTAGGAACCAAGGCAGCCGTGCAGGCACCCCGTATGCTGATCGGGCAATATCAGCCAAGTTCAACATAGCCATTGTGACTCCTCACCACAGAAGTTGGTAAGCGCAACTATTTTTATGTTATTACTCTAATCAAACAGCACCACACATGAGGCGCTGCCACCTTTCCCTTTCTTCTCTTTACAAGATAATGTAGTCTGCTGCCCTGTGTAAAGGTGTAGTAATCACATATGTGCTAGTTTGAATAAATTCCACAGCGCCAAAAAATTAATTGGAGCCAGAAATAGATATAAACGGATTGAGGCCTAATATCACGTTATCACTCACAGATGATTTGTGTGCTACCCTGTGTATTTTTGTAGTAATCACATATATGCTGGTTTTAATAATTTCAACAACCCAAATAAAAAAATTTGATTGGAAACGTGTGGAGAAATAAACAGAAACGTATTTTGGCCTAAATTAGTTATCACTTCCAGGAAATATTGCGTGCTACCCTGTGTATTGTTGTAGTAATCACCTATATTGAGGTTTAATACTGTAAAAGAAAACCTTGAGGAGCACATTATAAGAGATACACATTAGAATATGGGTTATTGATAGCCAATAAGGACACAATGTTCACCTGCAACAGTGGATAATGAGGATCCAACTCCCTGTAGCGATCTTGCAAAGAACATTAGCCAATATGTGTCAGCGAAGGCAAAAACTGTCAGAGACAAAAGAGAAAACAACAGTTTATAGACATGCATGAATGGTAGATGAGATGAGGGGGACATGCAGTTACAGGTTCAGGTTTTGCAAATCGAGAAGGTAGCAGGTTTTGCCAGGATCTGGATACAATGTAATGCAAGATCTAGATACAATCTGTGGCATGTGGAAGAGGTATAAAAGTCAGATTGAAAGCAAGGTCTTTTAGCTGCGTAAAATCTCAAATTGGATCAAGCCTCCTGGAATGATGCTGCCTGTTCGTCAACGTGCCAGTTATCGCCACGTGTCACAAACTGAGAGAAACGGAATCCTTGAGAATCCTGAGAGACTATGATTTATTACTCCAACAGATTGCTACACGCCTTGGCCAAGATGTCAGCACTGTTCAACATTGTGTCTCCTGGTGGTTGGGAGAACAATGTCCAACTGGAATGACAGCAAAAAAATGCACAGAGGTGAACCACAGCAAGACAGCAATGGAGACTGGAATGGAGGGCTATCCTATTCAGCGATGAGTCCTGCTTTTGTCTCGGATGAAATGATAGCCAGAGATTGGTCTGTAGACCACATGGGCAACAACATGAAGAGGCCTTCACAACAAAACGTCCAGGGCTGGCTTTATATTTGTATTTGCGTCCAAAGGCCAAAGATTTAATTAAGCAGCATATTCAAGGCCAGGACTCTGCTGTGGAGAGAGGAAACGAGGTGGAATGGGACCTGAGTGATGTCGTCATCATGTGACCAGTGCAGAGCTCAGCAGTTCAGAGAAGAAATGGGGAAGGACCTGAGGACTTTCACCGCCATTTCATATGAGGGACTGTCACAGAAGTTCCTGCGGCAGGTGGCAGGAGATCGGTGAGACTGGCAACATGTGGTTTGATCTGACATGTTTTCTGTTTGGATCAAATGACGTCTGTGTTGTTTCTTGTGCTTGCCACACCTTCTTAGTGGCTATTGTGGTCATTTAACCTTCTCATTTTATGCTATGCGGTTTATAGCTTCTGTTGTAGTTGTGGATAGCTGATGTGTGGATCTCGGCTGAGTTCCTGGTGCTGCCATAGCCACTTAAAGTTTAGTGTTTTCTTTTCCTTTTGTATTTTGTTTGGGTTATTTTGTGTGTTGCATTTTCCTGTCATTTGTATGAAGGCCTGAGGGAGACTCCTGTTCATCCTTCCTTTTGGAGGAACAAATTGTCTCAGTCCTGACATTAGTACCAGTTAGGACACTAGGTACTCCTGTGCATGAATGCACCTACCTCTGGGGCCTGTTCATACTGGTAGTTAGTCAGGACTTTGATTAGGTTTTTACTAGGTGTCCATCTCCTTTCTCTAGGCCTTATTCCCTTACCCCTTTCCCTCCTATGTTTGGTGTGGTGTTTCCCTCCTACACCTGAATGTAACAGGGACAGAGCCCATATACTGTGTGTGGTAGGGATGTTAGTGGTTTCTCTTACATTATAAGTTGTCAAATACTAGTAGTTGTAGTTCTTTCCTTATACTTTCTTTTTGTAATGCCCTTTGATAGCCCATACTAACTAGTGTTGATCATTAATATTCGAATTTCGAATTTTTATCGCGAATATAGGTACTTCGAAAATTTGCGAATAATTCGAATATAGTTATATATATTCGTAATTTCGAATATTCAAATTCTTTTTTTCCTTTTTTTTTTTTTTTATTCAATTTTTTTTTTTTTCAATCAGTACACATGATCCCTCCCTGCTTCTAGCTTGTGGGCCAATAAGAAGGCTGCAATATACTTGACTTTAGGAGTAGTAGTGTTTGCGAATTTTGTTCTATATTAGTTTTTTTGGAATATTCACTATATTGCTATATATTCTTGTTTTAGAATATTACGAATATTCGAAAAAACAAAGTTATAGAAATATAGCGAATATTCAAAAAAAAAACGAATATAGAGCAATTTAGCTAATATAGTGCTATAATCTTCTTTGTCTAATAGTTATAAAAAAAAAAGATTATAGCACTATATTAGCTAAATTGCTCTATATTCATTTTTTTCGAATATTCGCTATATTGCTATATATTCTTGTTTTAGAATATTACGAATATTCGAAAAAAAATCGAATATAGAGCAATTTAGCTAATATGGTGCTATAATCTTCTTTGTCTAATAGTTGTAAGTTGAAAAATTTGCACTAAAAAATTATAAATCGAAAATTAGAATTACGAAAATTTGCATATTACACACTCATTACCTTGCCGATTTTTCGAGTAAAAAAAATAAATCGCGAAATATCGCGAATTCGAATATGACCCCTGCCGCTCATCACTAATACTAACATCCTAGAAAAGCTGTAGTTCTCTCCTACCATGTGCCTCTCCGTGCCATGTCTACTGACGCCCCTTAATAACATAGTGAGCTAGCCGAAAGTTGCAGTTCTCTTCTCTTATACCCCTTTCCCTATAATGTCCACTGATGCCCAATAATATGGGAGTTGTAGTTCTTTACTTTTTCCCCCTCCCTGTATTGCCCCCAATTTCCAATAATAACAACCTAGTCATGATGAGACGTGCAGTTCTCTTGTCATTAATATGATGTTTTGAAGTGATTAATAATAATAATCTTTATTTATATAGCACCAAAATATTCTGCAGCACTTAAGGCCAAGTTCACACTTCAGTTATTTGGTCAGTTATTTCCATCAGTTATTGTGAGCCAGAAACAGTGTTGAAGCCTACTCAGAGATAAGGTATAAAGGAAAGATGTCCTCCTGTTCTGTGTTTTTGCCGCGCACCTGGTTTTAGCTCACAATAACTGATGGAAATAACTGACCAAATAACTGAAGTCTGAATTTGACCTTACTATCAGAGGGTTCATGCACAGCGTCAAAAATAACATAGCAACAAACAAGCCAACAATTAAAAAAAGAGAAATGAGGGCCCTGCCCGCAAAAGCTTACAATCTATGAGGAGATGAGGTGAGGTAAGACAAAAGGTTACAAGTGCTTGATTTGTACAATGGTCCAACCATCTTAAAACACAATAGAGGAGTAGATACTGTATAAGGCTGCATGAGCCGTCACCAGCCAATATCTGTAGTGCTTATGAGTGCATGCAGTGTGGTGTATATCTGACGATGGATCAAGTTCAGAAAAATTATTCTGAGGATTGGGCAGGGGGTTGAATTCAGGACAGGAGGTTTAGATTAGAGCATGCGATAGGCTCTAAATAGATGTGTTATTAGGGAGTGCCTAAAAACGTGTATATTGTGATTTAACCTAATTTCTTGGGATAGGGCATTCCAGAGAATGGGTGTAGCTCAGGAGAAGTTTTGGAGACGGGAGTGAGAGGTTCGGATTATGGAGGATGTCAGTTGTAAATCGTTTGCAGAGCATAGAGCATGGGTAGGGTGGAAGACAGAGATGAAGGAGGAGATTTAGGGGGGTGCAGCACAGTGAAGAGCTTTGTGAGTGAGAATGAGGACTTTAAATTGAGTCCTGTACTGTATGGGCAACCAGTGACTGGCACAGAGCAGAGGCATCGGAGTAGCGGTTAGACACATAGGTGACCCTGGCTGTTGCATTAAGGATAGATTGCAGAGGGGAAACTCTGGTGAGGGGGAGGCCAATTTGTAATGAGTTACAGTAATCGAGATGGGAATGGATCAGGGCAACAATGAGTGTTTTTGTTGTTTTCACTGTAAGGAAGGGGCAGATGTTTTGGAGGTGCAGGCAACATGAGCAGGCAAGAGATTGAATATAGGGGATGAAGGAAAGATCAGTGTCAAACATAACATCAAGACAGCAGGCGTGTTGCCTAGGCGTGATGGTAGTGCCACACAGTGAGAGGGCGATATCAGGTTTAGGTAGATTAGTAGAAGGGGGAAAGTTCAGTTTTGGAAAGATTCAGTTTTAGAAGTAATTATTACGTTTTGTTCATATCTGCCCTAGTCACTTACTGTTCTACTCTGTAATAGGAGCACAACAATGAAAATCATGGTAGCGCCAGATCTGGCACATCATGGATGACAACACCTGACGCATCCCGTTGATTATGATACCATCTGATGTGTTTCCATCATGGCACTCCTACTCAATGCTGAATAAATCAAGATGTTTTCAGCATGGCTTCGTGAGGGATCGATCATGTCAAACAAATTTAATCAGTTTCTATGAGGAGGTAAGTTCTAGACTTGACAGCGGCGAATCAATGGATGTCGTGTATCTGGACTTCTCCAAAGCATTTGACACTGTACCACATAAAAGGTTAGTATATAAAATGAGAATGCTCGGACTGGGAGAAAACGTCTGTAAGTGGTTAAGTAACTGGCTCAGTGATAGAAAACAGAGGGTGGTTATTAATGGTACACACTCAGATTGGGTCACTGTCACTAGTGGAGTACCTCAGGGGTCAGTATTGGACCCTATTCTCTTCAATATATTTATTAATGATCTTGTAGAAGGCTTGCACAGTAAAATATCAATTTTCGCAGATGACACTAAACTGTGTAAAGTAATTTACACTGAAGAGGACAGTATACTACTACAGATGGATCTGGATAGATTGGAGGCTTGGGCAGATAAGTGGCAGATGAGGTTTAACACTGACAAATGTAAAGTTATGCACATGGGAAGGAATAATGCAAGTCACCCGTACTTATTAAATGGTAAAACACTCGGTAACACTGACATGGAAAAAGATCTAGGAATTTTAATAAACAGCAAACTAAGCTGCAAAAACCAGTGTCAGGCAGCTGCTGCCAAGGCCAATAAGATAATGGGTTGCATCAAAAGGGGCATAGATGCCTGTGATGAGAACATAGTCCTACCACTTTACAAATCATTAGTCAGACCACACATGGAGTACTGTGTACAGTTCTGGGCTCCTGTAAACAAGGCAGACATAGCAGAGCTGGAGAGGGTCCAGAGGAGGGCAACTAAAGTAATAACTGGAATTGGGCAACTACAGTACCCTGAAAGACTATCAAAATTAGGGTTATTCACTTTAGAAAAAAGACGACTGAGAGGAGATCTAATTACTATGTATAAATATATCAGGGGTCAGTACAGAGATCTATCCCATCATCTATTCATTCCCAGGACGGTGACTGTGACGAGGGGACATCCTCTGCGTCTGGAGGAAAGAAGGTTTGTACACAAACATAGAAGAGGATTCTTTACGGTAAGAGCAGTGAGACTATGGAACTCTCTGCCTGAGGAGGTGGTGATGGTGAGTACAATAAAGGAATTCAAGAGGGGTCTGGATGTATTTCTGGAGCGTAATAATATTACAGGCTATAGCTACTAGAGAGAGATCGTTGATCCAGGGATTTATTCTGATTGCCTGATTGGAGTCGGGAAGGAATTTTTATTCCCCTAAAGTGAGGAAAATTGGCTTCTACCTCATAGGGGTTTTTTGCCTTCCTCTGGATCAACTTGCAGGATGACAGGCCGAACTGGATGGACAAATGTCTTTTTTTGGCCTTATGTACTATGTTACTACTATGTTACTATGTTTAGATTTTTTTTTTCAGTTTTTGTATTATTTGCATATTATTCACAGGTTTAGAAGGCCATGAAATGGCTAATAAAATGGCCAGGGACTGCAAGGGAATGTAATAAGAGAGGTGATTGTATGATTTGTTTTGCCGTTTCCTGCCTGCTACATTATGGGAAGGGCTGGATCTGGAAAGTTATATAAAAAGCTGGGTTGTGATAACTGCTTACCTTTGGCAGTATTCAGTGGGAAGAATAAGAGGACAGTCTCAGGTCTCTTTCTTCTCATGGCTGGCTGGATGAAGTTGTGGTAACATGTGGGGACATTTGGCTCTGTTTCTCCTATGCAAATGTATAAACGTCTGACTTTATTTAATTGTTTACTTTGTTTAAAACTGTGTAACTGCATGTATATGTTGTTTTATATATATATATATATATATATATATATATATATATATATCCTGGTCATTTGCATTGTATTTGCACTGAATGTTAATTAATGAATACTGAGAGAATTTTGGGACTTTGAATGAGAAACTGGTAGTCTTCCACAGTTACCATAGGATTTAAAGAAGAGCATGTTTTGGAGGGATAAAGCCAGACTTGTTTTCCACCAAAATCAGACAGACTGACCTTTTGCATGTCTGGTTTTAACTATGTTGTTATGTCTGGAAACTTGTTTTTGTCTGGAAAAACAGCTGTGTCATTGCCATTGAAGCTGTAATGTAAGGCTACTTTCACACTAGTGTTTTTGCTGGATCCGGCAGGATTCAGCAAAAACGCTTCCGTTACTGATAATACAACCGTCTGCATCAGTTATGAACGGATTGTATTATCTTCAACATAGCCAAGACAGATCCGTCATGAACATCATTGAAAGGCAATGGGGGATGGACCCATTTTCTATTGTGTCAGATTGTGTCTGAGAAAACGGATTCGTCCCCACTGACTTGAATTGTGGGTCATGACGGATGCATCTTCCTCCGCATCCCAGGACGGAAAGCAAACCGCAGCATGCAGTCAGAACTCTTAGTTTTCTGCAGTTAGGGACCAGTACTTGGAGGGGGAGGCTCATGCCAGTTTGCTTGAGTAACCAGAAGAAGACGCTGAGATGGGACCGCTGAGCCACAGACCATGGGTCAACCAGCCCTGTGACCAAGGAGCTACAGACTGTTAGCCTCCAACAGGCCAGGGTACCAGCCTTCTGAGAGAGAGGGACAGCCTGCTCAGCCTTTCCTTCTTCTGCCAAGGAGGAGACTGGAGAAGCCTGCCTTATGCCTCGCCTGTATTGTTTTGCACCTGACTTCCTCCACTAAAAAAGCAAACTGGTTAACTGCAGACCCTGTCTCTCTGGACTTATTTGTCACTGGGATACACCAAGCCTTACCATACCTTCCGGAGAGCAGCAAGACTATGTGACACCTTGACAGTGTCTGGGGGACCCTGCGTAGCATTGGGGCCACCCCAAACCCGACCACCACAAGGGGTCATGGTTTCTGCACCATAAGGAAGGGATGCTGTAGTCAGATTAGCATGGAGAAAGAGGTCAGTGCACCTGCTTTGCTGTCAGGGGTTAAGCTGCATGGCAGCTGCTGTGTGCAGGCTGCACCCTGGCAGTGTTGAGACGATAGGGTGAGGCAGGGGCGTAGCTAAAGGCTCATGGGCCCTGGTGCAAGATTTCAGCTTGGGGCCCCCCTTCTCTCAGTGCTTTGTGGCCAGGGAGGCAAAAATTGAAACGGTACCCCCCAAATCCCCCCCCATGCCAAATTCTTGACCTAACCCCTTCCCTCCAGCCAGGGGTGTAACTTGACCAGCATGCACTTTCCATAATACCGGTGTCTTCTTATGCACCACAAGGGTCTTTGGGCCCCCTCAGGCTCCTGGGCCCGGTAGAAACGGCTACCTCTGCACCCTCTATAGCTACGCCCCTGGGGTGAGGGGGCACATTGGCATCATCAACTCTTACTCTCCCCCAGGCTTCTGTTGCTCGGCATTGCTCGTCTACTCCCTATCCTAGCTGCCCCTTTCTTGGGGCTGGGTCTGTGCAGCTGCTGGCCATGCCCCCTGCTGTGTACATGCGGTGGGGGATGGTGGTAGTGTCCTCCCCCTTCAGGCTCCTGGCCTGCATGTTAGTGCTGCTGCTTTTCCCCACTTTGGACAGCAGGTAGCAGCAGAGTCCTCTGCCTGCATGAGGGTGCCTGTGTTCCAAATTCAGCTGGTCCAGAACTCTCAGGTTGGTGTCTGTCATCAGTGGGTCAGGCTTCTGAGGCTTCCCCGCGTATTTTCCCAGTGGTTTTTGGGAGGGATCAGAATAATCTTTCTACTCCTTCATTTGCAGGTACTCCTGTAACACCCCGGAGTGATGTTACCACTCCTACACCCTGCTAGTATCTTTAATGGTGTCATGGTCTTACCTTCTTGCTGTTCTCCTTCGTTTGACATGTGCTGGCGGCCATCTTGGTTTCTGGGTTTCTTGTAGCCTCCCACCCTGCGGCTTCTCCTCCCCACTGGGAGGAGCTGGATGCCTAGCTCATATATATAGGAGGTCTGTGGCTTCAGTTCCTTGCTTGGTCCTCCTGTGTTCACATGCTTCTAAGACTGCTGCTGCTTCTGGTTCCTGATCCTGGCTACGTCTGACTACCCTGCTGGTTCCTGATCCAGGCTTCGTCTGACTACCCTGCTGGTTCCTGATCCAGGCTTCGTCTGACTACCCTTCTGGTTCCTGACCTCTGGCTTCGCAAGACCCTGCTTCGGTTTAGCCATCCGTTTGGACTTTGCCTTACAGCTTTATTTTCAATAAAGCCTTCTTATTTCCACTTATCTCTTGTTGTACGTCTGGTTCATGGTTCCATGACATTAGGACCAAGCCATGAATTCTGACGGTACAGGGCCATCCTCGCTACCTACGCTGGTTGCCAGACTTGATCAGCAGGATCACCTGTTGGGTCGGTTCGCTGTGGCGTTGCAAACCCTGCTTGAACGCACGGCTCATTTAGCTTCCGTTGCCGATGGGTCGGTTGTCGCTCCTGGGCCCGCTCCTACTGCCGCTCCGGTTGTTGCGCCAGAGTCTACCCCGACACCTGTTGCTGCGCCTGCGGTGTTTCGGGGTATGACCGGTTCTGCCCCCCTTCCACAGCGCTTTGGGGGAGAGCCAACTCAGTGCCGAGGTTTCCTTAACCAGGTGGGCATTTATTTCGAGTTGCTGCCACATGCCTTTCCTACTGAGAGATCAAAGGTGGGCTTCTTGATCTCGCTGCTCTCGGACAAGGCCTTGGCCTGGGCCAGCCCTTTATGGGAGAACAACAATCCGGTGGTTGCCGAGTTTTCCGGTTTTGTTGCTTCTCTTCGGAAGGTATTCGATGTGCCGGCTCGTGCTGCCTCTGCTGCGAAGCTCCTTATGTCCATCAGACAGGGTTCACGATCCGTAGCTGAATACGCCATTGAGTTTCGTACCCTGGCAGCAGAGGTGGGCTGGAATAATGAGGCTCTGGTCGCTGCTTTCTCTCATGGTCTCTCGGATGCCTTGAAGGATGAGGTTGCAGCTAAGGACCTACCAGTGGAGCTCGAGTCTCTTATTTCTTTCCTGATTTTGATTGACACCAGACTCAGGGAGAGACCTTCCTTTAAGGAGAGCCTGCGGAGGTCTTCTAACAGATTGGCGCCTACGTTTGCTGTCCCACCCGTGCCTCCCTCTCCTCCCACGCCTCCTGGGGATGACTTGTCTGGGGGTGAACCCATGCAGCTGGGGTTTGCTCGCCTGTCCGAGGGGGAGAGGGTACTCCGGAGACGCGAGGGCCGATGCATGTACTGTGGTCTCGGTGGGCATTTTCGGTTGGCATGCCCGAACCGTCCGGGAAACGCTCGCACCTGAGATCCTGTCGGGGGCAGATCTTGGGTGGAGTCTCCTCGTCCCCGGTTTCCCGTGTTGACAAACCACTGATTACTGTTGTCCTCTCCTGGGTCGGGGGCTCGGTGACGACCCAGGCGTTGGTGGACTCTGGTGCTGGTGGTTTGTTCATTGATAGTGTGTTCGCTGCCGCCAATTCCATTCCTCTGCAGCCTCGAGGTTCCCCACTGGCTCTTGAGGCGATAGACGGCAGACCCATTCTGCCGCCACACGTGACTCAGGAGACCCTTCCAGTGGGGATGGCCATTGGTGCCGTTCACAGAGAGTCGGTCTGTCTCCAGGTTATTTCGTCTCCACACTACTCGGTGGTCTTGGGGTACCCCTGGCTCCAGAAGCATAATCCGACTTTCGATTGGAGATCGGCCGAGATCCTCTCGTGGTCACCGCAGTGTGGGGCTAGTTGCATCCATGGGCCTGTCAAGTTGCTGTGTACTTCCTCGGACTCTCTGTTGCCTCCTGAATACGAGGAGTACCGGGATGTATTCGATAAGGTGCGTGCGGTTGCCCTACCTCCGCACCGCCCATACGATTGTGCCATAGAGTTACAATCTGGTGCCGTTCCTCCTCGTGGCAAAGTCTATCCACTGTCGGTAGCGGAGAATGAGGCCATGGAGGAGTACGTGAGGGAGGCGCTTTCACGCGGACACATTCGCAAATCCTCGTCCCCGGCAGGGGCTGGATTTTTCTTTGTGAAAAAGAAGGGCGGTGAGTTGAGGCCTTGCATCGATTACAGGGGTCTCAATCGCATCACGATCAAGAACGCTTACCCGATACCCTTGATTTCCGAGCTGTTCGATCGCCTCAAAGGGGCCACGGTCTTTACCAAACTCGACCTGAGGGCGGCATATAACCTGGTAAGGATCAAGGCGGGCGATGAGTGGAAGACCGCGTTTAACACCAGGACCGGTCATTATGAATCCTTGGTTATGCCCTTTGGGTTGTGCAATGCGCCCGCAGTCTTCCAGGAATTCATCAACGATGTTTTCCGTGACCTGTTGCAGCAGTGTGTGGTGGTCTATTTGGATGACATCTTGGTATATTCTGAATCCATGGAGGCCCACATTCTGGATGTCAGACGAGTGTTGCAACGGTTACGAGAGAACAAGCTGTTCGGTAAGCTTGAGAAATGCGAATTTCACCAATCCCAGGTAACCTTCTTAGGTTACATCATTTCCGCTGAGGGGTTCTCCATGGATCCTGAGAAGGTTTCGGCTGTCTTACAGTGGCCCCAGCCCAGTGGTCTTCGTGCCCTGCAGCGCTTTTTGGGCTTCGCCAATTATTATCGGAAGTTCATCAGGGACTTTTCCATGCTAGCCAAGCCTCTCACGGATCTGACCAGGAAGGGCAGTAATCCCCAGGTCTGGCCGCTCTAGGCCATCCGAGCTTTTGAGGCTCTAAAGTCCGCCTTTGTGTCGGCTCCGATTCTGTCGCATCCCAACCCTGGGTTGCCTTTTGTCCTCGAGGTGGACGCGTCTGAGACGGGAGTAGGCGCCCTTCTGTCTCAGCGTAGAACACCAGAGGGTCCTCTGCTTCCTTGTGGGTTTTACTCCCGGAAACTGTCTTCCGCGGAGTGCAACTATCAGATTGGTGACAGGGAGCTATTGGCCATCGTGCAGGCCCTTAAAGAATGGAGGCACTTGCTCGAGGGCTCGGTGGTTCCGGTTCTCATCCTGACGGACCACAAGAATCTGACCTACCTCTCTGAGGCCAAGAGATTGACACCACGTCAGGCCAGATGGGCTCTGTTCTTGTCACGTTTTAATTACGTGGTCTCCTACCTACCCGGTTCCAAGAACATCAGAGCGGATGCCTTATCACGGCAGTACTCCGAGCTGTCCGGGGAGGAGTCGATTCCGACTTCGGTCATACCTCCGAATCAGATCCTGGCCGCCATTCGCACCAGCCTGACCTCTCCCCTGGGTGAGCAGATTTTGGCGGCTCAATCTGGTGCTCCCTCTGGGAGACCCAACGGCAGATGTTTTGTGCCTGAGGAGTTGCGCACTCAGTTGTTGCGAACCTATCATAACTCCAAGGCCGCGGGGCATCCTGGAAAGAATCAGCTGTCCTGGGCTGTTTCACGTCTGTTCTGGTGGCCTTCTCTACGTTCCGACATCGCCGCATACGTAGCGGCATGCTCCGTTTGTGCCCAGAGTAAGTCCCCTCGGCACCTTCCGTTGGGCCTTTTGCAACCCATAGCCACCGGGGAGCGTCCATGGTCACACCTGGGGATGGATTTCATTGTGGACCTCCCTGCATCCCGAGGCCATACGGTCATTCTCATGATTGTGGATCGGTTTTCCAAAATGTGCCACTGTGTTCCTCTCAAGAAGTTACCCTCTGCACAAGAGTTGGCCTCGATTTTTGCCAGGGAGGTCTTCCGGTTGCACGGTTTGCCCAAGGAGATTGTGTCGGATCGGGGGAGTCAGTTTGTGTCCAGGTTCTGGCGCGCCTTTTGCTCCCAGTTGGGGATTCATCTCTCTTTCTCCTCGGCCTACCACCCTCAGTCCAATGGGGCCGCAGAACGATCCAATCAGGCCTTGGAGCAATTCCTTCGTTGCTATGTCTCCGATCACCAAGACAATTGGGTTGACCTCCTGCCTTGGGCTGAGTTTGCCAGGAACACGGCGGTGAACTCTTCCTCTGGGACGTCTCCCTTCATGGCCAATTATGGGTTCCAACCTGCCGTGTTACCGGAGGTATTCTCTCCCCAGGATATTCCGGCTGTGGAGGATCACCTTTCCGTCCTACGTGCTTCTTGGGTACAGATCCAGAGGTCCCTTGAGGTCTCTGCGCAGCGCCAGAGACTCCAGGCTGATCGCAGACGAGCACCCACTCCTTCCTACCAGGTCGGAGACCGCGTATGGTTGTCCACCCGCAACCTCAACCTTCGAGTGCCCACTCCCAAGCTGGCGCCTCACTTTGTTGGTCCCTTCCGAGTGCTTCGCAGGGTAAACCCGGTAGCCTATGCCCTTGCGCTTCCTCCTGGCATGCGGATCTCCAACGTGTTTTATGTCTCCCTGTTGAAGCCACTGGTGTGTAATCGTTTCACTTCCTCGGTTCCTCGGCCTCGTCCGGTCCAAGTGGGCAATCGTGAGGAGTATGAGGTGAGCAATATCCTGGACTCACGCCTGGTCCGCGGTCGGGTGCAGTTTTTGGTCCATTGGCGTGGTTATGGTCCAGAGGAGCGTTCCTGGGTTCCCTCCGCAGATGTCCATGCTCCTGCCTTGCTCTGAGCCTTCCACGCACGCTTCCCTCAGAAACCGTTCTTTACTCCGCGGAGGAGGGGCCCTTGAGGGGGAGGTACTGTCATGGTCTTACCTTCTTGCTGTTCTCCTTCGTTTGACATGTGCTGGCGGCCATCTTGGTTTCTGGGTTTCTTGTAGCCTCCCACCCTGCGGCTTCTCCTCCCCACTGGGAGGAGCTGGATGCCTAGCTCATATATATAGGAGGTCTGTGGCTTCAGTTCCTTGCTTGGTCCTCCTGTGTTCACATGCTTCTAAGACTGCTGCTGCTTCTGGTTCCTGATCCTGGCTTCGTCTGACTACCCTGCTGGTTCCTGATCCAGGCTTCGTCTGACTACCCTGCTGGTTCCTGATCCAGGCTTCGTCTGACTACCCTTCTGGTTCCTGACCTCTGGCTTCGCAAGACCCTGCTTCGGTTTAGCCATCCGTTTGGACTTTGCCTTACAGCTTTATTTTCAATAAAGCCTTCTTATTTCCACTTATCTCTTGTTGTACGTCTGGTTCATGGTTCCATGACAAATGGACTAACATAAATGCCATCTTATGTATTTTTGTCCAGGTCCTCTACACTGTGCATTCCTAATCTTTTTATGCAACTGTTTATTACATGTAATGTGCCTGGTTCACTAGCAAGTCGCTGTGGAAATGGCAGAGGTATAGTTAGAGAGAATGGAACTTACCATTTTATTCTCCACCCTCTGGGCAGAAGTGGGCCAGTCCTGCCTACTGCCGGAAGGGTGGGGCAGAAGTTTCCAGTTAGTTCGAATTCTAAGCTAGACAGGAGAAGGGTGAGCAGGGGCACGCTCAGGCGTGTCTACGCCAGCCAGAGCACCCTAATCTCTTCTGGCCATAAAGAAAGATGTCTGGAAGCCATAGGGACCAGAGGAATAGTTCTTCAGCCACCATAAGAGAAATCAGCAAGAGGAAGAGTTGTTTGTCTGAAGATAAGTTTTACTGAACTGTCAGGAGGGGAATAACAGTCGACGGCACCCCATTCAAGGATTCCAGAGCAGATCAGGAATAGAGAAACCAGACTTAAAGGGAACCTGTCACCTGCAAAACGCATATTAAACCGACCACAGTACCTTACAGTATCCCCCAGTGTGTTGCTAATCATGTTTTTCTTTCCTCTTTGTGTTTCTTCATACTTACAAACGCTGTTTTAATGTTGGTTGGCGCTGTCTCAGAGTCAAGCTTGAAGTCAAAGGGGCAGAGGCCTCCTTGCTTCAAGTAAAGCTAAGCCCACCCTTTACCCCTCCTCTCTACAGATAGATGGACATACTGCCGTGATCGCGCTCTTTTCGCGCATGTGCGAACTGTCCGGCGCATCCGCAGTCAGCAAAAAGCAGGCGGGTGAGTGATGATCGCGCTGTAACAGGCAGCGTACCGCGCATGCGCTAGAAGAGCGCGATCCCGGCATCACGGCAGCATGTCCATCTAATTGTAGAGAGGAGGGGTAAAGGGTGGGCTTAGCTTTACTTGAAGCAAGGAGGCCGCTGCCCCTTTGACTTCAAGCTTGACTCTGAGAGAGCGCCAACCAACATTGGTTAGTCTCCTGCTGCTGCTTATTAGCCTCACGTTGCTGCAGGTTTGTCTCTCGCTGCTGCAGATTAGCCTCCATGAGGGCCTTCACAACAGCCTCCATTTTGTCGTGGGGTACTGGTTGTAACACAGCTGGTTTAATATACGACATACAACCATGCCTGAAAAATGCAGAAACCAAAAATATCGGCATTCACGCCAGCCTCGCTGCTCTTGCCCGCATCCTCCACCAATTGTAGGGTTTCACTCTGGTAGACAGGATTAGCGGATGCAGTATAGAGGCAATAACAAGTTATTTGGATAAAACAGTTCAGTGTTTTATTCACACTTTAGGCAAGTGACAAAACAAGCAGTCATAATCAAGCAAAAAGTCACCTTGCGGTGTTGGTGGTAATTCACACCATGCGGAAATTCTGCCTCAAAGAGTCCTTGACCATAGCAGCACCAACCTGTTTTTTTACGCCAAACAGGTAGCAGCCTTCATCCAGACACAAGGTTCCCAGATCCCAACACAGAGACCTGGCTTCTTTAAGAACAGCCAGGTGCTGCCAAAACCCAAAACGGCACTTAAAATCCGGTCAGGTATTTGACCTCATCTGGCTGTAAATCAGCCCAGCAGCACATGCTGGGAGGAAAATACCTGTTTTCCCAGACCAAACCTCTCACTGTGTCACAGATGGTATCGCTAAAGAGGATACAGCGGTTTTCTATACGTCGTTCGACAGGGCAGTTTCTTTACAGTAGTTCGTTCAGCAGGACCTTGGGCATTGCTGGCAAAGTCGGACATTGAGTCCGCCTTTAGTCTGTTGCGAGTTCACCCCGACGGTTTTCATTTGCTCGGGTGTTTTTTGGATGGGGAATATTTCGCGGACTTGTATGTTTGCCCATGAGATGTTCCATTTTGTGTTGTAGTATGTAGTTCCTTTTAAGAATGGATAGTAAAATACGAAACAGGTTGCGTCTCCCTGCTACATTACTTAGACCTCTTTTTGTTTGTGGATCCGGCCTCCTCTACACAGTGTCAGTATTTACTGTAGATTTTTGATGACTGGCCTCGGGGTTCCACCTCAGTATGTATAAAATGGAAGCTCCACGTACATGCTTATCATTTTTAGGTGTGGAGATTGACACTGTTAGTATGTCGGAAGCATTGGCCGTCCAGTTGAAGTGTGTTGGTTTTGACAAGTAATTTGACGCTGCTGGAATTTTTTCCGATATTTGTGGCGGTGGACCAATGGGAGATGGGGATGGCCAATAAGGCAGTGGTGTAGGTGGTTAATTAACAGTCTTCTTCGTCTTTGTCTGACTTAGTGTTGCTCAAACATCTGGTCCTTTGCTGCCTTCGTTTGAATATCTGGTTTAGGGCAAAACATGTGCCGAGTAGGCAAAATGTTTTAGCGCAGGCGTTATCCCGTTCACAGAGGAGTCGATTTTGGAAACTTTACCCATTGCAGGACGCAGAGGGAGCTTCCTGCTTGGAATACTTATGGAATAAATATGAAAGACTCCTGTACTCCACTTTGCTGCTTAATCAAGTACAATAAATGCCGATACACCATAAAATGTTTCGTAATATCCTCCAAACCTCTGTTAGGCTCCACAAGTATTCCATTGTAAATGGCTAGACGTCACTTCGATTGAAGGATTCGTAGGTATCAGGAGATGGTTCCCAAACCAATCACAATAAATAAGAAAGACTCCTGTACTCCACTTTGCTGCTTAATTTGAATAAATTTATTGAGGTGGAATTTCCAATACAATAAATGCTGAACGTTTTCAGATCTACGCATTCTTCAGAAGTACTGTAACATACATGAAAATAGAGTGATCAGATACAGTATAGAGCAAAAAAACAATACAGTGATGTAAATGTTGTTTACAATATATATAATACAAGAGCTTGCATCCTGTCCAGGGTAATATTATTTGCAACGTATGTTATGAAAATAATATATCATATTCAGGGGATATATGAAGTCCACTAGATGATTCATAGTGACAAGGATCCAATACATGTCAATAGTTGTAGTCACAGGAAGGCTTGATCCGTGGATATCCATAAATATATGTAAGATATGGACAGATTTGTTCATCTATTGCAGATATGTAATACAGAATCAGGCCTGATAGAAGTAAACAGGGTATAGTTAAGAAAACAGTCATGCATGGTTAAGTGAAATAAAAGGAAGGATAACAGATGTAACATTTTTTTTAGAAGAAGTGAATATATATATATATATATATATATATATATATAATGGTTGGTATAGGGCTTTGATGGCTAACCTCCGGCACTCTAGCTGATGTAAAACTACAACTCTCAAGATGCACACTTCCTTGGCTATTCTCAGAACTCCACAGAAATGAATGGAGCATGCTGGGAGTCAAAGTTTCACCATAGATGGAGTGCCGGAGGTTAGCCATCACTGGTATAGAGGCTTACCTGGCTAAGCCGCACCGGGGTTAAGTAAGAAAATAAAGGGCACATAAGGCCCATGAAGGATGTATGGCGCTTAGGTGGATGAGGCAAGTTCCTCTGTTGTGTGGCGCTTACTGGATATATCAACTGCAGACACTTGAACCATTAGGACTCAACCGTGATTATAATCTTACAAGCTTTGTGTGATATCACTTTGCCTTATGTTGTTGAATGACTATATTAACACTTATCCTTTCCCTTTTCCTTCCTTTAGACCAGATATTGAGACCGGTACCCTGCTTTAAGCCGCACATTGGGTTTGTAATATCCTTTACCAACGTCCCCTTCCCCCCCCCCCCCTCTCTCTACTTTTATCTACTTCCCTCCTCCTATACTTTTCCTTTTCTCTCTCCCCCCCCCTTTTTCTACTCCACTTCAATTGTAACATCCCAGAGTATGTCACTAAACTCTGTCTCGCATTTTCCTGTATATGTATTTTCCAGGCTTTGTATTATGTATTTGCTGTAATTTCCCTGTCCGCCAGCAGGTGGCAGCAATATGTAAGCAGACTATAGGTTAGTATATCTAGTCTGGAATAGTCCATTCCAGTCTAGGCTCCCCTGTGTGAGCAGAAGTGGGACGTTCCCATGTCCTGTCTCATGAGGAGGAGAAGGAAGTGTAGTCAGTGTACCAGCCACCCCCTGCTGGGGTAGGTTGTGTTAGTAGGAGCTCCCAGAACCAGGGATCCCAACCCTGGATCCCGCCTCGGCTGAGGCTAAGGATCCATCTTCCCAGCCTGAGTCATCTACCTCAGCTGGTGACAAGCAAGCAACAACCTCCAGAACTTCAGATCTCCAGGACGACATCATTCCCTGCGAGCAGTCCTGTGATTACCAATCCAGAGTCCAGGAGAAGCCAAATTCCTCCTCAGCTAGTCCGGCCCATTACAAGCAGAAGTCAGACAGAGCAGAAGATAAATACCTGCCAGACTCCTTAGGCATATGACAAGAAGCAGAATACATATAGATTCCTGACACATATTGCCAATACCTGCTGGGACCCCAGACTATTGCTGTAACTCGTATGAATTCATGTTGCCATCCCTTAAGTAAAGGCAAGTTGAATTATATCTCCTGTCTGGTTCTCAATCATTCCACCATAACTCCTATTGACCACACTCAATTTATTGCAAGTAAGCCAGGATCCAGGCGTCCAGCCGTACCAAGGTAGGAGACACCGTTGACACTGCCATATCTGCTACACAAAGACATTATCCCACTCTGGCATTCCTCACCTGGTACGTGAGTTATAACATCTTAAAGGGCCCTGCTACAGTACCTGTGCAAGCTGCAATTGGTGTCACAAACTACTACACATATATACTGACCCACTGCATAGCTACCCACTGTACCAGTGTCTTGCTCATTGCATAAGTGGCGTCACGAACAGGATCGGATCGAATTGTGTGCTACCCCTGATAACAGAACCTGATCCAATTGTGTGTAAAGAAACGGATCTAATCGAATGTTTCACAGTATTGCAAGGGCTGAAGATTGTGCAAGAAATGTTAAAAATGGACTTTATTACTTTCATTGCTGGCCCAGAAAGCACTGCATTGTTCGCATTGGCACTACAAGGGTTAATCGGTCATGTCTCCCTCATGGCGCAGCTTCTTTATGATCCCCAAGATGCGAATGTAGCGAATACACGCCCCTTCAAGAAGTTTTTGTAACAGAACCCAAGAGATGGGAAGAGACAAAGACGCCCCCTCAAGAGCGCGAAACTATTGAATACGCCCCCCAGAAGCGGGAAAACCAAGTAACACCCCCTCAAAGGCACGAAGATATCGAATACGGCCCTCCGGGAGCGGGAAAAAAAGAGACTGCCCCCCAGTGAACTTTCTAGTGCAAGCCGAGGTGATAAAGACTCCACCCTTTGGGCCGCACCCTTAAAACTGGCAGCCTGCTGGATTGAGGAGGTTGTGAAAATGGCGTTCCCTCAGCCACGGTGGAACCAGATGGCGTTCGGTGATGAACCGATATATGAAGAGCGCCTGCCTGAGGTCCATGTCTCCCAGCTTATTAGAAAAAGTGGGCCCTTGATTGTGACTATTGTGCCGGAGGCTGTGGATTCCTCCCTGCAAACAAGAATAAGACCGCCTACCTTATCCAGCATCCCGGAGGTTCCGGAGAAGACCGCTGCCGTGGATCCCTCCGCCTTGTCAAGTGCCCCAGCGGAGGTCTACGCGCCTATGCGAATGGAGGTGGACGTCAAGCCAGCACCCGCAGAGGACGCCGCTGACGTAACGACCCACGCCATTGACAAGCCGCTGTTCGAGGCCAAGACGGCATCCCCAGATGGCATCCAGGAGGCACCGGAACCGATCGCCCGGCCTCAACCACAGGTAGGAGCTACCCCGCTCCCTGAGGCCCCGGCCCGGTCCGAGTCCGCCCCTGCACCGCGTCCAGAGACCCCAATACCTGCTGTCAGGCCCAGGAGATAAAGAAAACCCATCACCAATAATTGCTAATATTAACAACACTGCGCTCATCCAACTCCCCCCCACTACAGAAGACCCGTCAGCACCTACTCTTAACGAAGATCCAATAAACACCTTCATTCCATCAGGCCTAAAAAACAAATCTTCATTCTATCCCCTACACAGTAGGGGTCCGCATCTAGAGAGCTTTCTCAACATAGTTTTAAATGACCTAAAAACCTCAAAAGAACCCCGAACCTCTACTATCCCTAATAATCTCAATACCCGAGAAAAAAGAGCATTGACAGAACTTAAGAAAAACAAGGACATTGTAATAAAAAACGCTGATAAAGGAGGGGGGGTCGTAATCATGGACCTCAATTATTACATACAGGAATCAAAAAGAATTTTGTCCGATCACATCTACTATAAAGTCCTTGCAGATGACCCAACGGCCATTTTTAAGAAAGCATTGTTTGAACTTGTAGATTCTGGTTTTAATCAAAACATTTTAAACAAAAAGGAAAAATTATTCCTCACTCTTAATCACCCCACCACTGCTCGTTTTTACTTTTTGCCCAAAATACACAAAACCCTCACCAACCCACCTGGCAGACCAATCATCTCCGGTATAAACTCCCTTACATCTAACCTCTCAGCGTATGTTGACACTTTCCTACAAAAATATGCACAAAAACTCCCCTCTTATCTAAGAGATTCAACAGACCTCATAAACACCCTCAACAATATAGTTTGGAAGGACCACTACATTTGGGTCACACTTGACGTAGCATCCCTCTACAGTAATATCCGACATGACTTAGGAATACGCGCAACCAAACATTTCCTTGACCTGGATCATGAGATGCCCCTCCCTCAAAAAGATTTCATTTTAAACTCAATACAATTTATTTTAGAACATAACTTCTTCACTTTTAATGATACCTTTTACATCCAAACAAGGGGTACCGCTATGGGTACAAAATTTGCACCTTCGTATGCTAATTTGTTTGTAGGCTTTTTCGAAGAGTCTCTAGGTCTTCAATACCATAAAGATATACACCTCTACCGTCGATATATCGATGATATTATCTTCGTCTGGAGTAGCAGCGTCGAAGAACTCACGTCTTTTATACTAACGCTAAACCAGAATGACTGGGGTCTTCAATTCACACATGAATTTGACTCCAAGAAAGCAACGTTTTTAGATCTACATATCGAAATTATCCAAAACAAGATCACCACTAGTACCCATTTTAAAAAAGTGGACTCCAACAGTTACCTAGAATACTCCAGCTGCCATTACACAAAATGGAAAAGGAACATACCGTACGGGCAGATGAAAAGAATCCGGAGAAACTGCTCCAATGAAAAGACCCTCAAAACTCAACTGGGAATCCTAAAGGATCGCCTCCTGGAAAAGGGCTATCCAAAAAGTTTAATTAAAGCATCCACCAAGAGGGTTTTAAAAATAGACCAAAGAGAAGCATTGAAACCACCACCCCCGAAAACTACTGACTCAAAAGGATATCAATATAACCTCATTACCAGGTATAATAGAGATCATCAGAATATTAGAAAGATATTGATGAAGCACTGGAACATCCTGCTAAAAGACCCCATCCTCAAAAATTTTCTACCTCAATTACCGTCCATAACATTTAGAAGGGCACAAACCATTAAAAATATAATCGCCCCGTCCTGTCCCAAACTTCAAGCCCCCATGAAAAACATTTTCTCACAGTCAATAAGAAAAGGATGTTTTAAATGTGGCACCAAAAAATGCAAATGTTGTGCGATGATCACACATGATACTAGGGCCATTGAAACAGGAGGTCCCTTGGGCCCCTGGACAATAAAACAAGACCTAAACTGCGGGACAAGAAATGTCATTTATCTTCTTAGATGTCCCTGCGGTTTAAAATATGTTGGTAGAACTACCCAAACCCTTAGGGAAAGAATGTGTGAACACAGATCTAATATTAAACGAAAAGTCCCGACACACAGCGTATCACGCCATTTCTCTGAACGACATGAGGGTTCCATAACCGGCCTCACAGTTACTCCTCTAGAAACCATCACCTCATCATATCAACAGCTATGCCGAAAGGAGATGTATTGGATTTTTACACTGAACACCTTATCCCCTTTCGGCCTAAACGAAAGTTTAGAATATTCTAACTACTAGAGAAGTACTGTTGCTACACTTACAAATATGCTTACAAATATACATACAAATATACGGAGATTTTATATATATATAGTTATTATATTATGGTATATTTATTATATATTTATGAGACTATATTGTATTATAGTATATTTATTATATATTTGTAACTTTTTAACCTACTGGTCACCATTTATATATGTATTATTCGTTTTTACTCCACTCTACGCTATTAACTGATTATCAATATTACCCCTATTTATTATGCACCATTACTTTCTCTTTTTTATCAATATATACTATATAGTACATTGATCAATGCTGTCAAATATCAATATTACCAATATTATTCTCTTTCATCTCCTTGTTAACACCATACTTTTCTATTTACTTATTATCTATTATATATTTTTTTTTTTTTTTTTTTTTTTTACAATACTCCCCCATTTCTACCAAACCCACCACCAGCAGTCACTTCAACAGAATAACATAACATATATACCGGATTCTGTGAACAGAAATGTAACCCCCGATCATGTGATTAGGGAGCCGGTCATGTGACATCCTCTTGTCCCCTCTCACCCCAATAATACCTTAATAAATCTTTACACATATATTTTCAATCAACATACACACCCAACATTTGTGTAAGCCTACTATCAAGGCACCTCCTTCCTCCTTTTTTTTCTTCCTTGCTTTGATGGATTGTTAAAAGAGTTATTCTCGTCTTGAGAGGCACTTCCGGTTTCGGGTGCGCTCCACGGTGGAACGCACCGGAAGTGCAGGATGCGTTCCACTGCTGAGCGCAACTAGAGAAAGGGATGCGATCCTTCCCAAACACCTGGAACAGCTAGTACGTGCCCCCCACCGGCCCTACAGGACCTAAACATGTCGTTACACTATGATGTTTCTCTCATAATAATCGTTATTATAACCGACATCGTTAAGACAGATATGACGTCACTTCCGGTGCGTTCCACTCTGGAGCGCATACAGCACCGGAAATGACGAAACAGGAAGCCGTTTTTGGCGCTTTTTTTTGTGTTTTATGTGCTATTTAAACCACATCATTGTACTATGATTATATATGCTCCTGATGAAGGGGACCCACTAAGAGGCCCCGAAACGCGTCGAGCTACTCTCTCCCCCACCCTGGCTTTGGAATAAAAGAACATAAAGAATGAACAAGAACTCCTGAGTGATCATTGTTCATCCGTGAGACTCTACTGGCGATCCAGGCGCAGGAGGTGTGATGTGGGTGTCTTGTGCTTTATCCCACATTACCCTCCTGGGTGAAGTGAGTCACTAAAATTTTGATTGTATATCGAAAAAAAAAAAAAAAAATTGCACCGTCTGTGGATCCCGGGCTGCAGCGTGTCACAGATTGTCTGCTCAACCAGTACCCAGAGCCACCAGTAGAGGCCAGTGGCGCACCACTACAAATGCTACTATGTGCTACCACCAGAGGCAGGAACATCCTCTGATGAGGTTTAGCAGCTCCAGCAGCGACGAGGAGCTGGACACCTACCTGTAAAAGGTGTCCCCTCAAAATAAAGGAAAAATTAAACATCAGTGACATTTTGGGAGCCCCTCCATGGACTGCTATCTGACGGGTGAGGACCTGTTTGGCTTTTGTGTGCAATTTTAACCGTTTCTGTTTCAGGTTGCCAGTGTTTGTCCTGATCCAGATGGTCATGTCAGTTAGGACTCCCCCCAACAGCACTTGACCCCCTCATGTCCAAGTTAACCATTTTATCCCCTTTCTCAGGTTACTTGATAGCCTTTGCTGCTCTTATGACATTTTAACCCTTGGATTACAATTAACTTTTAACCCTGTGGATTACAAATTGACTTTTATCAGTTTCCAGAGGATTCTACAACTTCAAGCACTTCCAGGAGACAGGACTCAAGTTATTGTTGAGCCTATCCTCGTATTAAAATTTGCACTATTTTATATAACATGTTTTCCTGCAACGTAAAAGTTTGCACCCAAAGAAAGGACTCAAACGTGATACCTGAGCTCTTTGTGATATTCCTATTTAATGTGATTGCACTGATATTTGCATAACAATTTTGCACTATTATACCAGCTTACAAATTTTGTAACGTTGAAGATATTCTCTGTCTAGGTGCCACAATGTGTATTTATGCACTGATTGTCATGATTGCACTTAACCATTGCACTTAACAAAAAATGTAGCAACTTACTTAAAGTGCACCTTTTTACAGCTCTTGTTCTCTCCCCCCTTTGTACGGACTGTCATTATAGGGACGTTGTATACTAATGACCTATACCCGGGTAGGACCAAGTGGTAAGTCCAGGCAGATCCAGTAGTTACTTCACAGGTACCCCTGCTGCTTCGGGAATCATTAGAAGCCCTAGGCTGCTCCTTCCCGCTTGTTTTATGTTCAGGATTGTTCCCATCCTGAGGTGTCTCATTTCCAGGAGCGCACGGGATTAAAGACCCTCATCCTGTGACTTGCCAGAAGACTCGGAGACGATAAATACCTCCCCTTCTGAGCCTTTTGCCTAAGGTAAGGCGCCTCAAGCCTTAGAGCTATACTTTAGTTTCCACTTAGTCATCATAGTGATCGTGCTACAAGCCAAATTTCTTCAGGCTATGGTGCAGGGAATACAGGATAAAGCCACCCTTCTATTTGCGGGCTTTGCATTACATAATGGTGGGATTACGGAGTAAAGACACCCACATACTTTCTTTGATGTTTTAGGGACAGAACATACAAAGTCAGTCAGTGATGTATGCTTAGTGCAGTATTAGGTTACCTGATTATACCAAGAGAAGGAAACTGTGTGTTGGACACCTTACTCTAGCGGGCAGGAACCTTGAGTAAGCTGTTATATGTTTTGTCTATGTCTGTCATTATATGTAATTCATGCAGCACTTTGTATTTTGTTGGGTACCCAGAGCTGATTCCTTCACCCTCCTAGCGTAAGCCGAGGACGGCTTAACTTAAAGTAAGCGGGTATGTAACATCCCAGAGTATGTCACTAAACTCTGTCTCCCTGCTACCACATGTCAAGTGTATATTTCTTATCATCTTGTGTAATCTAACTTTGCATTTTCCTGTATATGTATTTTCCAGGCTTGTATTATGTATTTTCTGTAATTTCCCTGTCCGCCAGCAGGTGGCAGCAATATGTAAGCAGACTATAGGTTAGTATATCTAGTCTGGAATAGTCCATTCCAGTCTAGGCTCCCCTGTGTGAGCAGAAGTGGGACGTTCCCATGTCCTGTCTCATGAGGAGGAGAAGGAAGTGTAGTCAGTGTACCAGCCACCCCCTGCTGGGGTAGGTTGTATTAGTAGGAGCTCCCAGAACCAGGGATCCCAACCCTGGATCCCACCTCGGCTGAGGCTAAGGATCCATCTTCCCAGCCTGAGTCATCTACCTCAGCTGGTGACAAGCAAGCAACAACCTCCAGAACTTCAGATCTCCAGGACGACATCATTCCCTGCGAGCAGTCCTGTGAGTACCAATCCAGAGTCCAGGAGAAGCCAAATTCCTCCTCAGCTAGTCCGGCCCATTACAAGCAGAAGTCAGACAGAGCAGAAGATAAATACCTGCCAGACTCCTTAGGCATATGACAAGAAGCAGAATACATATAGATTCCTGACACATATTGCCAATACCTGCTGGGACCCTAGACTATTGCTGTAACTCGTATGGATTCATGTTGCCATCCCTTAAGTAAAGACAAGTTGGATTATATCTCCTGTCTGGTTCTCAATCATTCCACCATAACTCCTATTGACCACACTCAATTTATTGCAAGTAAGCCAGGATCCAGGCGTCCAGCCGTACCAAGGTAGGAGACACCGTTGACACTGCCATATCTGCTACACAAAGACATTATCCCACTCTGGCATTCCTCACCTGGTACGTGAGTTATAACATCTTAAAGGGCCCTGTTACAGTTCCTGCGCAAGCTGCAATTGGCGTCACGAACTACTACACATACACTCACCTAAAGAATTATTAGGAACACCTGTTCTATTTCTCATTTATGCGATTATCTAGTCAACCAATGACATGGCAGTTGCTTCAATGCATGTAGGGTTGTGATCCTGGTCAAGACAATCTCCTGAACTCCAAACTCAATGTCAGAATGGGAAAGAAAGGTGATTTAAGCAATTTTGAGCGTGGCATGGTTGTTGGTGCCAGACGGGCCGGTCTGAGTATTTCACAATCTGTTCAGTTACTGGGATTTTCACGCACAACCATTTCTAGGGTTTACAAAGAATGGTGTGAAAAGGGAAAAACATCGAGTATGCGGCAGTCCTGTGGGCGAAAATTCCTTGTTGATGCTAAAGGTCAGAGGAGAATGGGACAACTGATTCAAACTGATAGAAGAGCAACGTTGACTGAAATAACCACTCGTTACAACTGAGGTATGCAGCAAAGCATTTGTGAAGCCACAACACGCACAACCTTGAGGCGGATGGGCTACAACAGCAGAAGACCCCACCAGGTACCACTCATCTCCACTACAAATAGGAAAAAGAGGCTACAATTTGCACGAGCTCACCAAAATTGGATTGTTGAAGACTGGAAAAATGTTGCCTGGTCTGATGAGTCTCGATTTCTGTTGAGACATTCAAATGGTAGCGTCCAAATTTGGCGTAAACAGAATGAGAACATGTACCCATCATGCCTTGTTACCACTGCGCAGGCTGGTGGTGGTGGTGTAATGGTGTGGGGGATGTTTTCTGGGCACACTTTAGGCCCCTTAGTGCCAATTGGCCATTGTTTAAATGCCATGGGCTACCTGAGCAGTTCTGAAGGCAAAAGGGGGTCCAACACCGTATTAGTATGGTGTTCCTAATAATTCTTTAGGTGAGTGTATATAGTGACCCACTGCATAGCTACCCACTGTACCAGTGTCTTGCTCATTGCACAATCTATCCAATCTATTTGTAATTACTTTATCTTATTATGTTTTGTCTATGTCTGTCATTATATGTAATTCATGCAGCACTTTGTATTTTGTTGGGTACCCAGAGCTGATTCCTTCACCCTCCTAGCGTAAGCCGAGGACGGCTTAACTTAAAGTAAGCGGGTATGTAACATCCCAGAGTATGTCACTAAACTCTGTCTCCCTGCTACCACATGTCAAGTGTATATTTCTTATCATCTTGTGTAATCTAACTTTGCATTTTCCTGTATATGTATTTTCCAGGCTTGTATTATGTATTTTCTGTAATTTCCCTGTCCGCCAGCAGGTGGCAGCAATATGTAAGCAGACTATAGGTTAGTATATCTAGTCTGGAATAGTCCATTCCAGTCTAGGCTCCCCTGTGTGAGCAGAAGTGGGACGTTCCCATGTCCTGTCTCATGAGGAGGAGAAGGAAGTGTAGTCAGTGTACCAGCCACCCCCTGCTGGGGTAGGTTGTGTTAGTAGGAGCTCCCAGAACCAGGGATCCCAACCCTGGATCCCACCTCGGCTGAGGCTAAGGATCCATCTTCCCAGCCTGAGTCATCTACCTCAGCTGGTGACAAGCAAGCAACAACCTCCAGAACTTCAGATCTCCAGGACGACATCATTCCCTGCGAGCAGTCCTGTGAGTACCAATCCAGAGTCCAGGAGAAGCCAAATTCCTCCTCAGCTAGTCCGGCCCATTACAAGCAGAAGTCAGACAGAGCAGAAGATAAATACCTGCCAGACTCCTTAGGCATATGACAAGAAGCAGAATACATATAGATTCCTGACACATATTGCCAATACCTGCTGGGACCCTAGACTATTGCTGTAACTCGTATGGATTCATGTTGCCATCCCTTAAGTAAAGACAAGTTGGATTATATCTCCTGTCTGGTTCTCAATCATTCCACCATAACTCCTATTGACCACACTCAATTTATTGCAAGTGAGCCAGGATCCAGGCGTCCAGCCGTACCAAGGTAGGAGACACCATTGACACTGCCATATCTGCTACACAAAGACATTATCCCCCTCTGGCATTCCTCACCTGGTACGTGAGTTATAACATCTTAAAGGGCCCTGTTACAGTTCCTGCGCAAGCTGCAATTGGCGTCACGAACTACTACACATACACTCACCTAAAGAATTATTAGGAACACCTGTTCTATTTCTCATTTATGCGATTATCTAGTCAACCAATGACATGGCAGTTGCTTCAATGCATGTAGGGTTGTGATCCTGGTCAAGACAATCTCCTGAACTCCAAACTGAATGTCAGAATGGGAAAGAAAGGTGATTTAAGCAATTTTGAGCGTGGCATGGTTGTTGGTGCCAGACGGGCCGGTCTGAGTATTTCACAATCTGTTCAGTTACTGGGATTTTCACGCACAACCATTTCTAGGGTTTACAAAGAATGGTGTGAAAAGGGAAAAACATCGAGTATGCGGCAGTCCTGTGGGCGAAAATTCCTTGTTGATGCTAGAGGTCAGAGGAGAATGGGACAACTGATTCAAGCTGATAGAAGAGCAACGTTGACTGAAATAACCACTCGTTACAACTGAGGTATGCAGCAAAGCATTTGTGAAGCCACAACACGCACAACCTTGAGGCGGATGGGCTACAACAGCAGAAGACCCCACCAGGTACCACTCATCTCCACTACAAATAGGAAAAAGAGGCTACAATTTGCACGAGCTCACCAAAATTGGATTGTTGAAGACTGGAAAAATGTTGCCTGGTCTGATGAGTCTCGATTTCTGTTGAGACATTCAAATGGTAGAGTCCAAATTTGGCGTAAACAGAATGAGAACATGTACCCATCATGCCTTGTTACCACTGCGCAGGCTGGTGGTGGTGGTGTAATGGTGTGGGGGATGTTTTCTGGGCACACTTTAGGCCCCTTAGTGCCAATTGGCCATTGTTTAAATGCCACGGGCTACCTGAGCAGTTCTGAAGGCAAAAGGGGGTCCAACACCGTATTAGTATGGTGTTCCTAATAATTCTTTAGGTGAGTGTATATAGTGACCCACTGCATAGCTACCCACTGTACCAGTGTCTTGCTCATTGCACAATCTATCCAATCTATTTGTAATTACTTTATCTTATTATTTTCCATTTTTTCCCTATTTTCTTTTTCTTTTTTCTATTTTTTCTTTTTTTATCTTTTCTTTTTTCTTTTCATTTTTTCTTTTTATCTTTTTATTTATTTTTTATTTTTATTTTCTTCTGCCTTATCTCATTTATATTTGTTTATTTTATTCTTATTATCTCTTTCTCTTTTTCTCTAGTCTTCATTTCTTTCTTTCACTCTTTCTTTTCCACACTGCTCTATCACTCCTCTTCCCTTCTCCCCTTCCCACTCCATTTTCTCCCTCTCCTCTGCCCCCACTTAGTTTGTCCTTTCTCCTTTTCACCCATCCTGAGATCCGTTCATTTCACACATAGACATATCCTACACTCTTGCCTTAACTTAATAACGCATGTGCACTATATACTATATTTCCATACAGCGCCTGCCATCTTTGTCTCTCCCTTTACCCTCCATGCTTGCGCAGTAGCTCCCGGGCCTGTGCGCTTGCTCACTAGTACTTGGGCCTCCCGCACCGTCATCATTACTAGGCCGACGGAGCGTCCCACGCTCCTTGGCCTCGGGACCACCCCCTCTCTCCATACTTACTCTTCCGGTCTATGGCATTTTAAGGATGCCGCACCATAAGGCGGACCAGCGCCACACAACAGAGGAACTTGCCTCATCCACCTAAGCGCCATACATCCCTGATGGGCCTTATGTGCCCTTTATTATCTTACTTAACCCCAGAGGGACTCAGCCAGGTAAGCCCCTATACCAACCCATATATATATACAGTACAGAACAAAAGTTTGGACACACCTTCTCATTCAAAGAGTTTTATTTATTTTCATGACTATGAAGGCATCAAAACTATGAATTAACACATGTGGAATTATATACATAACAAAAAAGTGTGAAACAACTGAAAATATGTCATATTCTAGGTTCTTCAAAGTAGCCACCTTTTGCTTTGATTACTGCTTTGCACACTCTTGGCATTCTCTTGATGAGCTTCAAGAGGTAGTCACCTGAAATGGTCTTCCAACAGTCTTGAAGGAGTTCCCAGAGATGCTTAGCACTTGTTGGCGCTTTTGCCTTCACTCTGCGGTCCAGCTCACCCCAAACCATCTCGATTGGGTTCAGGTCAGGTGACTGTGGAGGCTAGGTCATCTGGTGCAGCACCCCATCACTCTATTTTCAAAGTTTTCCCAATTTTTCGGACTGACTGACCTTCATTTCTTAAAGTAATGATGGCCACTCGTTTTTCTTGGTTTAGCTGCTTTTTTCTTGCCATAATACAAATTCTAACAGTCTATTCAGTAGGACTATCAGCTGTGTATCCACCTGACTTCTCCTCAACGCAACTGATTGTCCCAACCCCATTTATAAGGCAAGAAATCCCACGTATTAAACCTGACAGGGCACACCTGTGAAGTGAAAAACATTTCAGGTGACTACCTCTTGAAGCTCATCAAGAGAATGCCAAGAGTGTGCAAAGCAGTAATCAAAGCAAAAGGTGGCTACTTTGAAGAACCTAGAATATGACATATTTTCAGTTGTTTCACACTTTTTTGTTATGTATATAATTCCACATGTGTTAATTCATAGTTTTGATGTCTTCAGTGAGAATCTACAATTTTCATAGTCATGAAAATAAAGAAAACTCTTTGAATGAGAAGGTGTGTCCAAACTTTTGGTCTGTACTGTATATATATATATATATATATATATATATATTGTGGCAATGTGAACATTGAGGTGGTGTTTGCACCAGGAGCGTGTCACCAAGGGCCCCGGAGTTGGTAGAGTAAAAGCCCTAGTCCAGGTGTCCACTAAAGTAGTTGGAGGACACCATATAGATAGTGTAGCTGGTTCAGCTATTTCAGGGTGGGCTTTTACTGGGAACAGGCAATGTGTTGGGTGGGTGCCTGTTCCCCATGCTCCAGTCTGGGACTTAGGGCATGCTCATGTCCAGGGATTCCATTTAATCTGGTTTCTGGAAGTGGGTGTGTCTCACTCTGGAGTGTTTTGTGAAGCAGAGTCCTGGTGAGGCTCTGTGTGAGTGGCCTCAGCCGGGTGGACTGAGGGGCCACGAGGCTAGGCGATAGCCTGAATTTTGGGGGACGCGGTGACGCCTGTGAAACAAGGATCACGAGGCCAGAGTCGGGAGGACTTTTGGGCCACAATCCCCCAAAAGGTATTGAAGTGTCACAGCCTGGAGGTTGCGGGATTGTATGGCTGAGGATAGCTGCATATATGTTCCATGTGTGAACAGGGCTCTCTAGTTGAGTAAGGGATACGCTTATGTGTTTAGTTAGAGCCTATCCGGGCAAGGATTTGTTATTTTGTGTGGATGTCACACGTGATAAGTTGAAGCTGTGACTTCTTAACCTGTGCTTTGCTACAGTGTCTGAAATAAAGCAAGAGTTTGGACATTATAACCGTGTCTGCAAAGATATCTGTGAGTGTGACCCCCTGAGAAGAGACGATCCCTTACAATTGGTGGAGGATGCAAGCAATTTGTCTATGAGAGAAGGGCAACGGTCGGTTGTTAGGGGCAATGATGAGACTGCAGGTGCTGCTAAAAGCTGTTTTTTGCTGTGTGTGGAGTTAAAGGGCCGGAAGCTTCTTTTTTTTGTCCAGTGGAGCAGGTGCTGCTCATAAGAGTGTGGACTATTTTGCTGTGGTACAAGCAAAACTGCAGTGAATTAAAGGGCCAGTAGCCCAGCAAAAGTGGCTGAAAAGTATTTCCTGCTACTATGGGTCTCGGGGAAGAGTACGTCCGGCGGCGCTGGCGCATACAGCAGGCAGAAGAAATGGCCATAGCGATTGGCTACACTAAAAATGAATTGGTGAAATTTGATGCAAAGCAAGAAGCTTTGGAGGCACAGTTGTAGCTGGTCTTGAGAAAAGGTTTCTCAACACTGTATGGACCCTGTACAAAGTTCCAAGAGGTTGGTGGTGTGCCGGGACTATCGGGGAAAAAGAAAAGATATGCAGTTGTCAAGGGCAACTGTCGGGAAGTCAAAGAGGGGGAGAGCGGTTCAGCTCTCAGGAAGTCGAATGTTCCCTACCAGTGGAGACAGAGTCCTAGAGAGGATGTGCCAAGGATCTGCGAGGCTGTTGCTAAGGGCAACCAACCACAACAGCGTGCGGCTGCCCAGCAGTTATGGAGCGGAGCAGGTGGCTCATATTCTGCGACTGGAGATCCCAAGGACAGGTCTTCCGAGAGTGTGACTCCACATCTGAAAGGAGGATGGAGTCACTGCGTTTCTCGTAGCAACCACTGCAGTCAGGAGGCTGCAGGTATTCGTGGGATGGAGGATCCTGGAGTATCCTTGGATTCTGGGACTGCCAAACCTGTGACATCGCTGGGTAAGATCGTTCCTGTTATTAATTATGTGGCAGACCCAGTGACAGTGAGCCGGTGGCAGGGGATACCTGCTGGGATGGTGAGTGATAAATCACCGAGGCAAGGAACTGTCTCGGAAGTGTGTGACATTGGAGAAAATGCAGGGTCTGAACAGGCGAGTAAGCCTGTTGCAGTTGTTCCCTTGCAGGACTTTGCAGGGGAGAAGGTTGTTGATTTGCCCAAAATGCCTGTGACCAAGGATAGGCACGGGGTGGAGAAAATTAGAGACCCTATGATGGCCCGGGTAAGAGGTAGCACAATATGGAAACCTGAGATAAATAAAGTGATAAATATGCTGGACAGACATGCGGTTAATGAGGACTGTCAGGTAGTTCTCACTGAGGGTGAGGCTATAGTGACAGCTGGGACTGATGGACTTGCTGCCGTAAATTTGCCCGTACATGAGAGAAGTTTGTTCCATAATTTATGGGGTAGAAACACTTCTGTGGTCGGTCAGGTCAAGGAATTACCAAATTAAAAACAAAAGAAGGAAGGTATATGGAAGAAGATAAAGAACTAGCTGACTGCCTCAATGAATACTTCTGTTCAGTTTTACAAAGGAAAATGAAGGAGAAGGACCCTTAGTTAGGAAAGAAGACTAATGAATCTTTTGATGCATGTGTCTTTACAGAGGAAGAGGTTCTAAGTCAACTGTCTAAAATTAATACAAATAAGTCACAGGGGCCTGATGGGATACACCCAAAGCTATTAAAAGAGCTCAGCGATGAACTAGCAAAACCATTAACAGATTTATTTAACCAATCACTGGCAACAGGAGTCGTCCCAGAAGATTGGAAATTAGCAAATGTTGTGCTCATTCACAAGAAAGGTAGTAGGGAGGAATCGGCCAACTATAGGCCAGTAAGCCTGACATCAATAGTGGGGAAATTAATGGAAACCATACTTAAGGAGAGGATTGTGGAACATCTAAAATCCCATGGATTGAAAGATAAAAAACAGCACGGGTTTACTTCAGGGAGATCATGTCAAACTAATCTTATAGATTTTTTTGATTGGGTGACTAAAATAATATATGAAGGAGGTGCAGTAGACATCGCTTATCTAGACTTTAGTAAGGCTTTTAATACTGTCCCACATAGAAGGCTTATCAATAAAGTGCAGTCTTTGGGCTTGGACTCCCATATTGTTGAATGGATTAGGCAGTGGCTGAGGGACAGGCAACAGAGGGTTGTAGTCAATGGAGTATATTCAGACCAAGGTCTTGTTACCAGTGGGGTACCTCAGGGATCTGTTCTGGGACCCATATTGTTTAATATCTTTATCAGCGAAATTGCAGAAGGCCTCAATGGTAAGGTGTGTCTTTTTGCTGATGACACAAAGATTTGTAACAGGGTTGATGTTCCTGGAGGTATACACCAAATGGAAAAGGACTTAGGAAAACTAGAGGAATGGTCAAAAATCTGGCAACTAAAATTTAATGTTGATAAGTGCAAGATAATGCACCTGGGACGTAAAAACCCAAGAGCAGAATATAAAATCAGTGATACAGTCCTAACCGCAGTATCTGAGGAAGGGGATTTAGGGATCATTATTTCAGAAGACTTAAAGGTAGGAAGACAATGTCATAGAGCAGCAGGAAATGCTAGCAGACTGCTTGGGTGTATAGGGAGAGGAATTACCAGTAGAAAGAGGGAGGTGCTCATGCCGCTCTACAGAGCACCAGTGAGACCTCATTTAGAGTATTGTGCTCAGTACTGGAGACCATATCTCCAGAAGGATATTGATACTTTGGAGAGAGTTCAGAGAAGAGCTACTAAACTGGTACATGGATTGCAGGATAAAACTTACCAGGAAAGATTAAAGGACCTTAACATGTATAGCTTGGAAGAAAGACGAGACAGAGGGGATATGATAGAAACTTTTAAATACATAAAGGGAATCAACAAGGTAAAAGAAGAGAGAATATTTAAAAGAAGAAAAACTGCTACAAGAGGAGATAGTTTTAAATTAGAGGGGCAAAGGTTTAAAAGTAATATCAGAAAGTATTACTTTACTGAGAGAGTAGTGGATGCATGGAATAGCCTTCCTGCAGAAGTGGTAGCTGCAAATACAGTGGAGGAGTTTAAGCATGCATGGGATAAGCATAAGGCCATCCTTCATATAAGATAGGGTCAGGGGCTATCCATAGTATTTAGTATATTGGGCAGACTAGATGGGCCAAATGGTTCTTATCTGCCGACACATTCTATGTTTCTATGTTACTAGTAGCGACCAGATGACAGTTATACCTGATGTGACGAGAGCTGAGTGGGGAGACAGCAACCTAGTGTCTGAGACCCATATCCAAGCAGGGGTAGATGACCTGACAGGTCAGTACAGCTACAAACGTGAAGATGTTTTCACTCGCTTTGCACAGTCCCTAGATACACTAGAGAAGGGACTAGCAGTAATCGCAGAGCAACTGCAGAAAGCTCCAGAGGAGTCACAGAAAAGAGACTCAGAAAAAGATGAATGAACTAAAGGAAATAGAAGCGGAAATTCTCCAACTTCAAGAGGAACTTGCAGCTTCTGAGCAATCCAGACGTCATGCAGAGCAGGAAAGGGATGAGCTGGCTGATGAGGTTTTAAACAGCGCCTCTGAAAAATCTGCTCCCTTGGAGGAGAAAGGATATTTGGAAGCCAGGATGGCTCAACTTGATCAAGAGTTGCGTGATCGGATGGTGGACCTGGACCACCAGAGACAAACTGCGTCTAGATTGGAGAAGAAACAGAAGAAGTTTGACCAGCTCCTGGTTGAAGAGAAATACATATCGGCTCAATATGCCGAAGAACGTGACCGAGCGGAGGCTGATGCTCGGGAGAAGGAGACCAAAGCCCTCTTCTTGAACAGAGCCCTTGGAAAAGTGTTGCGGATGAGAAAGCTAACAAAGTGAATGAAGACTCCAAAGGAGACTCAAAGGCTGAAGAAGCTAAGGCCGATGAGTTGGAGTGGGAGAAATCCTCAGATGTTCTAAAGACCAAGGATAAGGCTGAAGAGGGGTCTGCCGAAGTGGGGAGAGCCACTGAAGAAGCAGAAGACTCTGATACTGAAGCCAAACCTGAGGTAACCCCTGTGGGGACTAAAGAAAAAAGAGAAGTGCTATTGGGTGATAGAATAAAGAAACAAAGTGAGTGTGGCAGAACCCGCCTCGCCACTGGGCATTGGAGAGGCCTGGCTACCCGCCTCCTATCTGCTGACTATGGCCCCTGGTAAATTTGTACGTTTGAATGCAATTTGGGCATGTGGTATTTTATATGGCTGCTACTGGCCCTTTAAGGGCCCTCTGTGGACATATTATGACTTTTAGGAACAATGTCCTTTAAGACTGTGTAGCAGATTGCATTCAGGCTGTCTTAAATATTATGTATGTTATTATGGGTTCGGTTAAATTGTATTGCTATGTATTGTAAACTGTATATATCTGTCTCTTACTGTAATGTTTACTATGTTAAAGGCATTGCTTGTTCTGTGCCTCTTCCCCTCCCCCTTTTTCCTGTCCCATTGTTTCCCCAGCAAGGTGTTGTCTCAGGGACACTGGGAGACCAGTTTAAACCAGCTGCTCTGTCCCTCCTCAAATCTCCCATCAGCCCTTGCTATTGTCTGGCCCCACCCTTCCTTGTACCATAGTCCTCTATGTGCCCTATTGTACGTAAATGAGGCTGTTGGGGGGGTTTAAAGTAGGTGTGCTATGTCTAAATAAAGGTCAGTTCCTGTTTTAACCCTCAAAGTGAAGTGTCGTCTCATTCTTGGGGGAGGATTTATGGTATGCTGTCCCAGTTTGACTGCTAGGAGTGTAAACCTATTCGTATGGTTTCCTATTCAACTGTCTACAGCATTCATATGCTTGAGAGGATTTATATGCTTCTTCGGTTCGGTGATCGTGGGGTCTGCCAGAGTGCTTGGAAACCTCAGGAAAATGCTAGGAGCATCCATCAACAGAGGTACTAAGTCGGGGTGCCAGGTGATCCGTTACAGTGAGTATGAACACCAGGTGACAGAGCGGCTGAAGGGTGGTTTAAAACTGACCAGCCGGATCTCCAACAAAAGGAGGAGACGGGAGCTCCCCGTGGAAAACGCAGCTGTAAAGGTCGCGGAAGTTAAAGGTTGTGGGCCTAAGAAGAAATCTAGAAAAGAAGGAATCCAGAAAGCTAAGTTCTCCAGCAAAGAGGAGACGGAGGAGGCCCTTAGACACTGTATTCTAGGTAGGAAGGCAGTGTTTATGACAAACCAAGCTCTGATGGCCTCGGTCTGTTGCAAAATAAAGGAAAGCCTGCGACGCTGGCCATCTCTTCCAGGGGGAGAGTTGAGCCGGAAGATGGCAGTATAATGCGGATGTCCTATCATGAGCATCCGGTTGATACATGTGTTCACCCCCACAGGTTTGAACAGAGGGGGGGGGGAATGTGGCAATGTGAACATTGAGGTGGTGTTTGCACCAGGAGCGTGTCACCAAGGGCCCCGGAGTTGGTGGAGTAAAAGCCCTAGTCCAGGTGTCCACTAAAGTAGTTGGAGGACACCATATAGATAGTGTAGCTGGTTCAGCTATTTCAGGGTGGGCTTTTACTGGGAACAGGCAATGTGTTGGGTGGGTGCCTGTTCCCTATGCTTCAGTCCGGGACTTAGGGCATGCTCACGTCCAGCAATTCCATTTAATCTGGTTTCTGGAAGTGGGTGTGTCTCACTCTGGAGTGTTTTGTGAAGCAGAGTCCTGGTGAGGCTCTGTGTGAGTGGCCTCAGCCGGGTGGGCTGAGGGGCCACGAGGCTAGGCGATAGCCTGAACTTTGGGGGACACGGTGACACCTGTGAAACAAGGACCACGAGGCCAGAGTCGGGAGGACCACTGGGCCACAATCCCCTTTAAGGTATTGAAGTGTCACAGCCTGGAGGTTGCGGGACTGTATGGCTGAGGAAAGCTGCATATGTGTTCCATATGTGAACAGGGCTCTCTAGTTGAGTCAGGGATACACCTATGTGTTTAGTTAGAGCCTCGCCGGGCAAGGATTTTTTATTTTGTGTGGATGTCACACGTTATAAGTTGAAGCTGCAACTTCGTAACCTGTGCTTTGCTAAAGTGTCTGAAATAAAGCAAGAGTTTAGACATTATAATCGTGTCTGCGAAGATATCTGTGACTGTGACCCCCTGAAAAGAGATGATCCCTTATAAGATATATATATAAGATATATATATATATATATATATATATATATATATATATGTTCACTTCTTTAAAAAAAAAATTGTTCCATCTGTTATCCTTCCTTTTATTTCACTTTACCATGCATGACTGTTTTCTTAACTATACCTTGTTTACTTCTATCAGGCCTGATTCTGTATTACATATCTGCATTAGATGAACAAATCCGTCCATATCTTACGTATATTTATGGATATCCACAGATCAAGCCTTCCTGTAACTACAACTATTGACATGTATTAGATCCTTGTCACTATGAATCGTCTAGCGGACTTCACATAGCCCCTGAATATAATATATTATTTTCATAACATACGTTGCAAATAATATTACCCCTCCCAGGATGCAAGCTCTATATAATATATATTGACATTTGCATCACTATATTGTTTTTTTGCTCTATATCTGATCACTCTATTTTCATGTATGTTACAGTACCTTTGAAGATGGTCATAGAGCAAAAAATGTTCAGCATTTATTGTACTGGAAATCCCACCTCAATAAATTTATGCAAATTAAGTAGCAAAGTGGAGTACAGGAGTCTTTCTTATTTATTGTGATTGGTTTGGGGACCATCTCCTGATACCTACTCTTCAATCGAAGTGATGTCTAACCATTTACAATGGAATACTTATGGAGCCGAACAGAGGTTTGCAGGATATTACGAAACATTTTGTGGTGTTCTCAGATTGTTACGGGTTGGAAAAAAGAGTTGTCTGGGGCAGATATGCGTAGACTGGTTTCTTTTTGCTAATATTTGTGTTTTAATTGCAAAGTTTTGAAAGTGGTGTTTCACGAGCCCTGTGAGCTTTCCCTGTTCCAGGAGGCTTTCACGTTAGCCTTTTTTGCCACCGTCTGAGTTGGCGAGTTAGTATCAACTAGTCAACATAAGCCAGATGGTTTGTTTTTGCGGGATGTGTGCTTCTTTGAAGGAGAATTGATAATTTGTGTCTGCAAGTCCAAAATGGATCAGATGGGATGTGGTCATTGGATTTCCATTGGCCTATTGAGATCCGTGGGTTGTCTGGTTGTTTTGGGATCAGTTTGAGAGTTTGCGCACAGGTGAGGGTCCTTTTTTGGTGCACAAGTCTGGCTTTCCATTATCAAGATTTCAGTTTGGTGCAGTTTTTAGAACCTGTTTGTGGGAATTGGATTTGCCCCCCTGCTGAGTTTGGCATGCATTCCTTTCAGATGGGGGCAGCTACTATTGACGGATTTGTGTGGGCTTGACGAACAGAGACCCCATTTGATAACAGTTTGAGTCAGGTTTTTTATTGATTCTTGCAGTTTATTTTGTCTTTTTCAGGTGCGGAGCATGTTCAAATTTGGTTGGTTGGTCACTCCATCTTTTGGGTGGAGCAATGTTCCAAGATTTATCCTGCTGGATTATCTCTGTGGATTCCAGATGTGGAGTTACATTAGAGGGGAATTAGAGGATTGCGGTGGTCTGGTGGTAGACTTAAAGTCAGGAGTCCCTATCAGAGTTTTCTCCAATCCGATGGTATATTTTAACTTGAGATCAAGAATGAAGAGATAGTAGGGCACACCACCACTTAGTTCCACAAGGAGGGTTAATAGAACAATGTATTTATTGGATCTCGTTATATACAGTACTTATTTAAACATACTAAATCATATAGCTAAAATTTATACTTTATAAAAAGTTCATAAAAGGCATAAAAGACATAAATACGAATTAGTGATTCCCTGCATTTTGGCCAAAGCTTCAGGGTCTGTATGGATAAGAGATATTGTCTCTCCGATGGGTTAATTTAGGGCTCCTTCACACTTGCGGCAGGAAGGATCCGGCAGGCTGGTCTCCCTGTCAGATCTGTCCTTCTGCTGTTTCGCCGAGCCACCGGACCGCCGCTCCGTCCACATTGACTATAATGGGGACGGGGGCTGAGCTCCGGCGCAGCACGGCGGTGCACGGCGAAAGCCGCCGGACTAAAAAGTCCTGCATGTCCGACTTTTTAGTCCGGCGGCTTTCGCCGTGCTGCGCCGGAGCTCAGCCCCCGTCCCCATTATAGTCAATGGGGACGGAGCGGCAGTCCGGCGACTCTGCGAAACAGCGGAAGGACGGATCCGACAGGGAGACCAGCCTGCCGGATCCGTCCTGCCGCAAGTGTGAAGGAGCCCTAACCCGGCTGATGTCCCGATCAGTGATATTTAAATGGTAAAGAACAGTCTGGTATTTGGATAAAGTCCTTAATGTAATCACTTGTATTCACGGGTTAATCGTCACTTTATACGTTCAATATAGTGCCACTAAATATCGCTGCCGGTTTATAAAGTAAACCGGAGCTGTTTTACTCACTGTTTTTAGATGGAGTAGTGCCGGTTTTTATTGCATCACTCGTGGCGTCCCACGTGTAATGGAGTTTGTTGTAGGCTGCGGTGTAGTTACGGTTCAATTTCCAAATAGCTTGTAGAATTCTTCTGTGCGGGGTTTGGGATCCTCGGTGGTCGTCTGTAGCTGTGCTGTACTGGTGTTCACCTGATAGTACTCCTGCGCTATTAGTTTGTTTCACGCAAGGTTAGGTCTCACCAGGAAAGATCTCACCAGGGAACTACAGGTATCCAGCTTTTTTTTGAAAAACAAAAATGTTCACCGATCCCTCTCCTTTTGCTTGACTTTAAGCGCTTTTAATCCTCCGGTCCCGTACTTTATTTCATGGGAATTCTGATCACCATACACGTATCGGAGTGGGTTAATTTTTCCCATGAAAATTGTCGATTTTTATACACCTTGCCAGGTGCAATCTGGATTAATTAACTTGTGCTATGTCCAAAAAGTGACGTGGATTTCTTTTCAATCTCGTGGTGGAGGGACATACAGGTCCTTCTAAAAAAATTAGCATATTGTGATAAAGTTCATTATTTTCTGTAATGTACTGATAAACATTAGACTTTCATATATTTTAGATTCATTACACACCAACTGAAGTAGTTCAAGCCTTTTATTGTTTTAATATTGATGATTTTGGCATACAGCTCATGAAAACCCAAATTTCCTATCTCCAAAAATTAGCATATTTCATCCGACCAATAAAAGAAAAGTGTTTTTAATACAAAAATGTCAACCTTCAAATAATTATGTTCAGTTATGCACTCAATACTTGGTCGGGAATCCTTTTGCAGAAATGACTGCTTCAATGCGGCGTGGCATGGAGGCAATCAGCCTGTGGCACTGCTGAGGTGTTATGGAGGCCCAGGATGCTTCGATAGCGGCCTTAAGCTCATCCAGAGTGTTGGGTCTTGCGTCTCTCAACTTTCTCTTCCCAATATCCCACAGATTCTCTATGGGGTTCGGGTCAGGAGAGTTGGCAGGCCAATTGAGCACAGCAATACCATGGTCAGTAAACCATTTACCAGTGGTTTTGGCACTGTGAGCAGGTGCCAGGTCGTGCTGAAAAATGAAATCTTCATCTCCATAAAGCTTTTCAGCAGATGGAAGCATAAAGTGCTCCAAAATCTCCTGATAGCTAGCTGCATTGACCCTGCCCTTGATAAAACACAGTGGACCAACACCAGCAGCTGACATGGCACCCCAGACCATCACTGACTGTGGGTACTTGACACTGGACTTCAGGCATTTTGGCATTTCCCTCTCCCCAGTCTTCCTCCAGACTCTGGCACCTTGATTTCCGAATGACATGCAAAATTTGCTTTCATCCGAAAAAAGTACTTTGGACCACTGAGCAACAGTCCAGTGCTGCTTCTCTGTAGCCCAGGTCAGGCGCTTCTGCCGCTGTTTCTGGTTCAAAAGTGGCTTGACCTGGGGAATGCGGCACCTGTAGCCCATTTCCTGCACACGCCTGTACACGGTGGCTCTGGATGTTTCTACTCCAGACTCAGTCCACTGCTTCCGCAGGTCCCCCAAGGTCTGGAATCGGTCCTTCTCCACAATCTTCCTCAGGGTCCGGTCACCTCTTCTCGTTGTGCAGCGTTTTCTGCCACACTTTTTCCTTCCCACAGACTTCCCACTGAGGTGCCTTGATACAGCACTCTGGGAACAGCCTATTCGTTCAGAAATTTCTTTCTGTGTCTTACCCTCTTGCTTGAGGGTGTCAATGATGGCCTTCTGGACAGCAGTCAGGTCGGCAGTCTTACCCATGATTGCGGTTTTGAGTAATGAACCAGGCTGGGAGTTTTTAAAAGCCTCAGGAATCTTTTGCAGGTGTTTAGAGTTAATTCGTTGATTCAGATGATTAGGTTAATAGCTCGTTTAGAGAACCTTTTCATGATATGCTAATTTTTTGAGATAGGAATTTGGGGTTTTCATGAGCTGTATGCCAAAATCATCAATATTAAAACAATAAAAGGCTTGAACTACTTCAGTTGGTGTGTAATGAATCTAAAATATATGAAAGTCTAATGTTTATCAGTACATTACAGAAAATAATGAACTTTATCACAATATGCTAATTTTTTGAGAAGGACCTGTATATATACACTTCAAGACTCCATTGTTTCAACAGTTTTCTCAAGTTAAAAAATATATTAAATCATCATATAGGTATATATTTAAGATGCATCAATTTATAAAAATACATAAAAGTACAAATGAAATAATATAGATATAAGTATAAATTGAAAAATAAAATAAATATATATAAATCGAGGCGGCATAATTCAACATTGTAAATATAACACAGATCACTGGTTCGTTCTGTATATATTTATATTCAATAGTACAGGTTGTTTGGAACAAAAACGCACTGTCCACTGTTCAGTAATACTGCGATTTTTAAGCAATGCGGTTTTTAAGCAATCATATTGCGTTTTTACTATAATTGAGTTTCTCCCGGCATTTAGAGGGATATCTGTGTATTATAATTTTCTTGTGTGATTGTCAATGTTGTATTTATGTCGTCCCACTTTTAAACCATATAGTTTCATACTGCTTCTAGTTCTATATATGATAGATGTACCCAATGATTGTTATCACAACGGGTGGCTATAGTCATCTATAATATTGGAGGGCAAAGGACAGTGTATAATCTATAGTGGAACAGATAATCGAAGATCTATAGGAAGAAAATAGGAAGAAAATAAATGGCCGAAAAATATATAAGAAGAAAATATTCATTTTCTTTTTTTCTTTTTATATTTTCTTTTTATATAATTTTCTTTTTATATATTTCTTTTTATATATTTTTATTTTTATATATTTTTCGGCCATTTATTTTCTTCCTATTTTCTTCCTATATATCTTTGATTATCTGTTCCACTATAGATTATACACTGTCCTCTTAGTATGTTTAAATAAGTACTGTATATAACGAGATCCAATAAATATATTGTTCTATTAACCCTCCTTGTGGAACTAAGTGGTGGTGTGCCCTACTATCTCTTCATTCTTGAGCTCAATAATTTTCAGAGGATTGGGTGAATCCTCTTTGTAGGTGCACCCATATCGTTCTTGATCAGTAGGTGAGCCCTCTCTAATATTTATTTCATATTTTAACTTGAAGCGTCCCCATGGTATATTCTAACATGGGAACGCCTCTTTGTTAGAATATACCATCGTATTTGAGTTAGATCGTGGGGTTAATTGTGCGGATCACAGCCCCCTGTAAGAAATCGGGTGCTGCCAGGCAGCAGGGGGCAGTTATGTCCACAGTTCTTAGTATATCCTAACTTGAAGCGTCCACATCACTATGGGAATGCCTCTGTGTTAGAATATACTGTCGGATCTGAGTTTTCACGATCTGAAAAGCTGTTATGAAGATGGATCTGCGGATCCGTCTGTGCGAAAGTAGCCTACGGACACGGATCACGGACGCGGATGAGAATCTTGTGTGCCCCCATGTTTTTTCACGGACCCATTGACTTGAATGGGTCCGCGAACCGTTGTCCGTCAAAAAAATAGGACAGGTCCTATTTATTTGACGGACAGGAAACACGGATCACGGACGCGGATGACAAACGGTGCTGTCACGGAAGGTGTACAGAAAACTAGAAGACACAAAATGAAGATCCGACTGACTGGATCCAAAAACTAAGGAACCAAAGGGTAAGCCCTGCAACAGCCCTGGCTCTCTCCCTTACTGCTCAGCCTATGCAAAAATCTCTATGGTAGATGATTGCATACCCTCGTTCCTCGACTGTTTGACACCTGAACACCCTATAATAGTGAGGGGATACGACCACCAGCTCCCTTCACTAAATACGGAGGGAGTCAGGGTCACCTGGGATCCAGCAAACAGGAAAACACAAATGAATGAACAAACTTATCTGTAGAAGAAACAGTAGTAGCATCCAGCATGCACACACTCCAGGAAGTTGTATAAACCGCAAAGTGATGCAGTATGGGAAGGGATTTAAAGGGATGCAATCAGTGCAACTACATGACAGCTGAGAGAGGCTAACGAGATGAGAAAACGAAAGCAAAACAAATGGAACCTCAAGCAGGAGGTTCTGAAGAACGTCTGTCAGAGCTTCTCAGATGTCTGTTGGTGACAGGTGCTTTTTCCGAGTTTTCAACAGACCCATTGAAAGTCAATGGGTCCGCAGAAAATCAAGGAAAACGGAACAACGGACACGGATGCACACAACGGTCGTATGCATGAGGCCTTACCCGAACCTGTGAGAATTGGTGCATGTTAACTCAGGGCCAGTTCAGCGTCTGGGGGATCCCTTGGCCCTTAGGAGGTTTCTACGAACTATGTCCCTCTTATAGAGCAAGTAAACGTGACACCAGTTTTAAATGATAATCCAAACAATCCACAGAACTTGTCTTGGTTCCCAACAGGTTTTAGCAGGACTTTCCCAGGCAAACAACTTCTGCACAACAAGTTTCTCTCTGCTGAATCTGTAGTGTACTCTCTCAGCTCTGCTATGTTGCAGCTTTCTGAGTCTGCTATGTCAGCAATATTAAATAGGAATGCTTTCCTTCCTGCTTGATGCTGTGGTTCTGAGTCTGTCTCTTACTGTGATCCTAGGACCTTCTTGTCCTGGCTGGCTTTTAGGGAGAGCTCAGTCCCAGAGGGACGAGCATCTGCTTTCTTTCCCTACAGCATGGAGTACAGGAACTAACTGGTTCTACCAAGATCGTACTTGCTCCTTGGAGGAGAGTATAAGAGAGCTGAACAGCCAGGTTCCACCCTCTGTAGAGTAGCACTGCCAAGTATGCTGCCACCCGCTGGTGAACCAGGTTATTACATGAACAATACAAATGCATAGGAAGAAGTCCACACTAAATGGAGGACCTGGAACAAAAGCATAAGATGGCATGGTTATTGCATATACAGACAGAATCAGGGTGTAGGAGTGGTAATGCCACTTGGGGTCGTTACACCAGGACATAGTGCAAGTCTGAGGAGAGGCCGTGCAGGGCGTGATGGGGTACCAGGGGAGAGCTACCATTGCCTGCCTTGCCACTCTCATTTGTGGGAAAGGTCCTGTTCATAGCAATGCAACATTTACTGTAGAAGATTCTATATATACCTCTAGGACTATACCGCCCTACAGCCATGCTGCCACACTACATAACCTCAGTAAAGCTATTTATTTGCACCTCAATGTCCACCTGCTCCTTACAACTATACACATTCCTAAGTATGTTCTTGTATTAGGATTACAGCAATATGTGGGCCAAAACATCAGTTGTTCTAAACTAATGTTCTTTAACCAATGGCTTGAGATCCACCTGTGATGTCATAGTATATACAAATGTTGTAATATTTCTCAAAGGATATTCCCATCTGGGACATTGATGTCAAATAGATAGGATATGCCATCAATGTCAGATAGGTGCAGGTCCCATGTGTGGGACCCGCTCCTATCTCCAGAACTGGACCCCTGAAGTAAACAAAGAGAAGCCGTGAATGCATGGCCACCCTCCTTTCACCGCTATGGAAGTTCCGAAAATATCTGAGCCCTGGCTCGGCTATTTCTGGTAGTCCCATAGCGGTGAATGAAAAGGTTGTTGCGTTTGTGCAGCATGCGTTCCATTCATTGCTATGGGACTTCTGTAAACAGCTAAGAGAGCTTGCTCAGCTATTTTTGGAACTCCCATAGCAATGAATGGAGGGCATGCTGCGCATGTGTGTTTTGCTCTCCTTTACTTTGGGGCCCCTGTTCTCTAGATTGGAGTGGGTTCCAGAGGTGTTATTGATGGCATATCTTAGTGATATGGGTTTAATGTCCCAGATGGGCCATCCCCTTTAAGAGGTTTCCCACTATAATGGAATCCAGCAGCAAGAGCACTCCCACAGGTGAAATTATGCATTACACAAGATCTATTTATATCATTGTGTTAAAATGATTAATAAAATTGACATTTTGGGAGGGTTGTTGAAATGGAATCGATATACATAACTCACGTAAAGTAGACAAGAACAAGATGATAAATCCAACAAACAGTGGTATATCATATCCAACCCTAGGAAAATAAGAAGAGCTTTAGAACAAGAAGAGGAAAATGCTAAGTAGATGTATTATAGTAGAGCTTTCTGAATCTTGTACTACCATGTACCTGTTGGTAATAGTTCCGACTATGGGGTTGACTATAAGTTGTACTATTCCTATGGATGCAAACAGAAGACCAACTTGGGTATTTTCTTGTTGCAGGACACTCGTTTCCATGTTGCAGCTTGAATTGTTGAGGGCTTTCTGGGTCTTAGCAATCTCTTGATAATCTGATTCGTCACTTAAGATGGAGGCATTGTCATATGAAGAGTAAATAGAAGCATTGGAAACAGAAGATGAAGATGATGAAGCCATCCGTTCCAGAGATGTGTTTCTAGTCTCAAATAATTTCCCATAGAGGAAATCTGGAATGATGGGAACTAGATAGAAATAAGTATTTATTATAAATAAATATGTGAATAAACATTGATTGGTCAATATAAAGATAACCATCATACAATTATTATAAAGAAAGGTCTGGCCTATGAGTTCCACAACACTAGGACTTCTCATTAATCAAGGGAGTATTAAAGTCTACCCCTTCTCCACAAAGTCACAGTAGGTGCCAGTGTAACATCCCAGAGTGGTGTTAACACTCCTGCACCCAGCTTCTATCTGTGTCTGCTAACATTAATGTCATCTATGCATTCTGTTCCAGGTTCACCACACTGTGCATTTCTAATGTTTGCAACTGTTTATATGTAATGTGCCTGGTTCACCAGCAGGTGGCAGCAAACACATCAGAGTTACAGAGTTACAGCAAACACATCAGAGTTATAGAGTTACAGCACAAAGGGTGGGGACCAGTTCTAGTTAGTCTAGCTTACCCCCTGCTAGGGGACAGGTTTCCAGGGGCACATCTCTGCTAGATGTGCTTATACCAGCCAAAGAACCTTAAGCTCTGCTGACCAGGGAGGTCACAGCCTGAACCCTCAGGAGCCAGGAGGAAAATTTCCTAGTATAACTTAGAGTCAGACTACAAAGTGTAGGGCAGCATACAGAAGAAGCAGAGTACTGAGCAAGCCTCTCAGTACAGCAGAGAGAGAGAAAGCAAGCAGAGTTATTGAAGAAACCTGCCAGTTTAATGCTAAAGCCTTCTGGGACCAAGACAAAGCTTGAAGACTGTTTCTGATGAACGTTCATTCAAGTAAAACTGCTGTTCAACTATATGCAAGGTCTGGCCTTAATCTTTCTTTCAAATCCTTACATTTTTCCCCCTATTTATTGCTTCGGAGCCAAAGCCTGGGGTCCAGCTGTATGTAGGTAGGAGCACCGTGACACACGTAAAGGGACATTTTTAGGCTACACTATACCACTCGGCATTCCTACACCTGGGACGGGTTTTATATATAGAGGGCCCTAGGAGGAGGTGCCCGTTACACCAGCGGTGGCGTGGCTAGAAGCTCCTGGCCCCCAATGTTCAGAGCATGCCTTGAAGTTCATTACAATATGGCATAATGGGCAGTAAATAACTTAATTATCTTTAATTGAAGATGGCAGTGGTGTGGAACCACAGTCTTAACCAACAGGTTTTGGGCTACTCGTAAGAGTGTTATCCTATTCACCCTTTAATTCCATTACAGGGAACTGGACTTCACTGCAGGGGAACCAGGCCACTACCTCCTGCAGTAGTCTCTATGTGATTAACAGCTGACGCATGGGGTGCAGAGCATCAAGGGGAGAAAAACATAGCCAGAGATAGACTAAGATCAGGGCTGGCTGAGAATAAACAATACAGTCCAAGGCTAAGGCAGGCAGTAAAGAGTCAGGTCAGACAGTAAAGACACAATACATGTACCATAAATGGGCAGAGGTCAGTACATGGGCAGACAACAGAAGAGCGCACCTTCGCTGGGAACTATAGCAAGCTTAGGAATCTTATTACTCAAATACTTTTCCACTAGTGAAAGTGCCTTAAGTACCCAAGACTGCAAGTCATTGGCTAGTGAAGATTGGGGCACATGCTGACAGTTTAAGCACACACGTCTTATAGGTAAAGGTGGTGAGGCTTTGGGGAAAGCCCTTTAATGACCATGTGTAAGATCTAAAAAAGCAAACATACCAACCACTGTGTAAAGCATATTATCCAGGAGTAGAGCTACAAAGACCACCACAAGGACCACCTCTTTGGAGCCCCTCTTTTCTTTAAGCCATCTGGATGGGCTGCACTCCATCATGGCACCACAGGGATCACCCTTCAAAAAGACAAAAGAGTTAAATCTTACACAGCATTACTCCACTGGACCTTGTTCATCTTGAAATTTTGACATCAGTTCCTTTGTGTGCCAAGGAAGTAAGGATCACTTTAAGCCTCTCCCACCTCATGATAAGGTGTAGAATGTACCCATTTGGGGTGGGTACTCATGGAGTTGTTAATGTAAGGACTTTGACACAATATTTGAGGCTCAGGAACATTGCCTAGTGGTTCTTGTTAATATTTTACAGGATCTCCTTAAGATCTGCTGATCTTCCCATCTCCTCCACTAACCTCACACAGCTCTCCAGGAAGGCATCTGAAGGTCCCCCAATGTTGTGGCCTGGTCTGTCTCAACATAAATATGCCCACCTACAGTGGAGAAACATACTATATGGGCTAAACGAGTGCTGATCAGCATATATCTTAACATACATAGTTCAACGGTACCTTAAAATGGCACTTGGTTAAATGGACCATAATTTAGACAACATTCCATAATATAAGGACCATGTTCTAGCCCCAGAACAATGTACAGAAGGACATAGCAAAGGAGGCACCTCCACCACCCTGCACATTTCACATGTATAAAAGAGTCATCTTCTTAAAGGGGTAGTTCCATCAAAAATTTTATCACATATTAATAGACTACATGTGAATATTCCAGTCCATTTTTTTTTTTACAATAAATTCGCAAATTCAAGAGTTCGTGATCTCCCGTCATTGTTTACTTGATTGCGAAAAATTGGCAATGTAATATATTCTCGATAAATTCGCGATTAGAATATTGAACACTATTCGCGAATACGAATATATAACACTATATTCTAAATATTCGCAATTGAAATTTGCGATTAAAATATTTGCGCTCAACACTACTATCTACATAGGTGATCTTATTATCTTTGCTGACTGCTACAGAATAACAGTGTTTTGTATTTAGTTTTCAATGACATAGTACTGCCAAAATAATAAGAAAAACAGCATGAAATTCTAAAAAAAGTTCTAGGAATATTTGGGGTCATTTATCAAACTGGTGTAAAAGTAGAACAGGCTTAGTTGTCCATAGCAACCAATCAGATTCCACCTTTTATTTTCGACAGCTCCTTTGGAAAATGAAAGGTAAAATCTGATTGGTTGCTGTGATGAATGACCCCAATTGAGTTTTATAAAAAAAAATACCCCTTTTGACAAAATTGCCCCTTTAAATTAGAAGGCACTTCTCCTAATGCACCTAGCCACTTTGGAAGAGCACTGGATGTGCCAGAAGAATGGAATTTCTCCAAAAGTGACCCAAAATGGGTCAGAGACACTGGTACAGAGCACCGTGAGATAAGTATAAATCATAGTCAGAGACAGGACAGGCAAACTACAAGCAATCTGATATACAAAAGCTTTGTGTATTAAATCACGTGCAGTCCCTTTGTAGAAGTAGGTCCCCACTTCTTTCAGTCCAAAACATATAAAAAGGAGGCAGAATGGATTTATAATATGAACACATTACCACCCAATGGGTTAAATATAGAGTGGGATATAAAATCTGTTTGCACATACTGAGATAGTTCCTAATTGAAAGAAAAAGAAGGGCTTTATAGTTTGGTTGGCCTTATGGTATAGAGTACTCACACTACAAGGAGATAGCATTATGAGAGTTATGGATGTTAAAATAGTAAGGTCACATCTATGGAAAAGGAGGGGGGATTGGGGCTGCAAGGGAAGGACAGGGGGGTAGTATGCTTAGAGGGAAGTAGGAGAAAATAGCTGTACTAGTTATCAGTATAAGGCCTCCTGCACACGACCGTATGGTTTTGCAGTCCGTATTAAACGGATCAATTTTTCTGTTTTTTTGTTTCAGTAGTGTTTCTGTTTCCATTCAGTTTCCATTTAATTTTGCCATTCCGCTTTTCCATTTGATTTCCGTTTGTGATCTATTTTTTATGAATCGGAAACGGAAGCATACAATAATGTTTAAACAGTAAGTACATAAAAAAATTGGGCTGGGTATAAAATTTTCCATAGATGGTTCCGCAAAAACGGAACGGATACGGAAGACATGCGATATACCTGCTTCCACAAAATATTGATTAAGGCCTGAGATATACAGTGCTGCCCATAATTATTTATACCCCTGGCAAATTTTGACTTAAAACTACATTTATTCAACCAGCAAGTAATTTTTTGACTCCCAAAGGATAATAAGACGATGTACAAGAGGCATTATTGTGGGAAAAAAACATTTATCAGCTTTTATTTACATTTGAGCAAAAAGTGTCCAGTTCAAAATTATTCATACCCTTTTAAATAATCAATAGAAAAGCCTTTATTGGCTATTACAGCAATCAAACGCTTCCTATAATTGCAGACCAGCTTTTTGCATGTCTCCACAGGTATTTTTGCCCATTCATCTTTAGCAATGAGCTCCAAATCTTTCAGGTTGGAGGGTCTTCTTGCCATCACCCTGATCTTTAGCTCCCTCCACAGATTCTCAATTGGATTCGTCTGGACTCTGGCTGGGCCACTCCAAAACGTTAATGTTGTTGTCTGCTAACCATTTCTTCACCACTTTTGCTGTGTGTTTTGGGTCATTGTCATGCTGAAATGTCCACTGGTGCCCAAGGCCAAGTTTCTCTGCAGACTGCCTGATGTTGTCGTTGAGAATCCTCATGTATTGCTCTTTTTTCATGGTGCCGTTTACAGTGATTAGGTTCCCTGGTCCATTGGCTGAAAAACACCCCCAAAGCATTAGGTTCCCACCACCATGTTTGACAGTGGGGAAGGTGTTCTTTGGGTTGAAGGCTTCTCACGCTAAATTAAGGAAACATCATTGTGACTTCTTCTTTGTCCGGATGATCTTTTTCAAGGGCCAAGTGAGCTTTTGTGTGCCTTATCTGGAGAAGTGTAACCCAGCAGTGTGTAGTGTCCGTTGGATTGTCTGCCTTGAGACATTGCCACCAGCAGAGCCCAGATTCACCGGGATGGCCTTGTGACGGTATCACTGTATCTCACCGCCTTGTAATTCCTTAATTCCAATTAGTTGAAGAATCCCCCATTCGCCAAATAAGAAATCGCTGGTAGCGCTGAATAATTCCACATATGAGCCAAAGCTGGATACTGTACCATCCCGCTTCGGTATTAGAACTACAGGGGAGGCCCAAGGACTTTCTGAGTGCTCTATTACCCCTAGCCAGAGCATTTCTTCTTTTTCTGTCCGCATCCCATCTCTGACAGCTTCAGGGATGCGGTAAGGGGGTTGCCTTAGTGGCGTCTGCCCTGGAGTTTCCTCTTTGTGGACAGTCAGTGGGGTGTACCCGGGTTCTTGGGAGAATGTGGCCCTTTTGGACTCGAGTAAGCGGACTGCCTGAGATTTCTCCTGGGGTGCTAGTTGTTCCCCTAACCGGACTAACTCTATCGTTCTTGTTTCTCGTGTACCCCCTAACATGTTGGGTAATGGTAGTGCCTCTGTGTCCTCGCCGGCAGGGGCGCAGATGGCAGTTACCTCTTCCGTTCTTTCCTAAAATGCTTTGAGCATGTTGATTCGAAACGTCCGTTTCACCTCCTCATTCTCACAGCTAGCTACCGTATAGGTTGTATCACATACCTGTCCTATAACCTTATAAGGTCCCTGCCAGGCAGCCTGAAGCTTGTCGGTACGGACGGGTCTCAGTACCATCACCTTCTATCCTACTTGAAAGCTTCGGTACCTGGCCTTCCTGTCATACCATACTTTCTGGCGCCGTTGGGCCGCCCGGAGGTTGCTCTGGACAGCCTGAATCAACTTCTCCATGCGGTCCCGCAGCTCCAACACATATGGTACAATCGGGGTCCCTTCTATTTCTGTGTGACCTTCCCAGTGATCCTTAATGAGATCTAGTGGCCCCCTCACCCGCCTCCCGTATAATAGTTCAAAGGGTGAAAACCCGGTGGATTCCTGCGGCACCTCCCGGTAGGCGAACAGTAAGTGCAGCAGGAAACGCTCCCAGTCCCTATAGGCTCCAATGAACACTTTCAAAATCTGTTTCAACGTTCCATTGAAACGCTCACAGAGCCCATTGGTCTGGGGGTGGTACGGGGAGCTGGTTATCGAGTTAATCCCACACAACTTCCATAGTTGTTGGGTGACCTCGGCAGTGAACTGTGTGCCCTGGTCTGATAGAATCTCTTTGGGAAATCCCACTCGAGAGAATATCTTGACCAGGGCATCCGCCACTGTCTCGGCCTTAATATTTGGGAGGGCTACGGCCTCCGGATAACGGGTGGCGTAGTCTACTACGGTAAGTATATAGCGCTTACCGGAGTGACTAGGCTTCGCTAGGGGTCCTACAATGTCCACTGCAACTCTCCAAAGGGCTCCTCTATTATAGGAAGGGGAATCAATTTAGCCTTCGGGTGATCCCCTCTCTTACCTACCCGTTGGCATACTTCACAGGTTTGACAGTACGCCCGGACGTCGTCGGATACCCCAGGCCAAAAGAAGTTCTGGGTTATCCGGTGTAACGTCTTGCGTCTTCCTAAATGCCCAGCTAACGGGACATCATGTGCTACTCGCAATAGCTCTTGCCGATATTTGCTCGGTATTACCAGCTGGCGCTTTTGCTGTGGCCGGGTGCATTGACCCGAGTCTCAGTAAAACGATACAAGCGACCTTCCTCCCATACTAGCTGCTCCTTTTCTAACCCCCTGTGCCCTCCCTTAGCTTTTTCCCTGTAATGGCTGAGGGTGGGATCCCCCCCACTTCCTTCCCAAAATCCTCTGGAGTATCCCAGGGAAGGGGGGCTACAGTCAAGGATATAGTCAGTTGGCTTACCTGGGTCTCGGTTGGTTGTGGGTGGCTCTCGGTAGCACGACTTTGGGCTCGGGTTGTCACGGCTTTTACTTCTTGCGGAGAAGTGGCTGCAAAAGCGGAAGTCAAAGGGCCAATATCATTGCCCAATACTACCTCGGCGGGCAACTCTTTCATTACCCCAACCTGTACGTTGCCTGATCCAGCACCCCAGTCCAGATGTACCTGAGCGGTAGGAATCCGGTACACTGCCCCCCCTTCCACTCGCACAGCAATCGATTTCCCTGGTCTCTCTTTGTTGTCAATGAGGTGCCTTTGTACCAGGGTTATGGTAGCGCGACTGTCTCGTAGTCCGCGGTCAGTTTTCCCATTAATCATCACCAGCTGACAATGATGTTTGCGGTTGTCAGTGATGGTGGATTGAACACTAAGGGCTTCATACAAGTTACCCAGGGGTTCTTCCCGGCTTAATTCTTTGGCATCCCACACAGAGGGTACTTGGTAATCCACACAGTGAACGGCCGCCTGGGGTTGAGGGAAACCGGGTCGGGTCCAGCTGGTTCTGGGGGGCTCCAATGGACAGTTTTTCTGCATATGCCCCACTTGGCGACACCGATGACAAGTGATGTCGTTGTTGGGTGACCGGGAATACCGAGGTGTAGCTGTCACCGGCCTGCTGGGCTGTTGGTACCTGGGGGCCGCTGAAGCTGTGGGTACTGTTGGACGTGGAGGTTGGGTTCTTGGAGTAGGTGCTGTAGTTTTCCGAGTATCTGCATACTCGTCTGCCAATTTGGCAGCCTCTGGTAGGGAAAGGGGCTTGCGGTCTCTTACCCACTCTTTCACCTCTGCTTGGATGTGGTCGTAGAACTGCTCCAGTAGTACCAACTGCAGGATGTCATCCAGGGTTGTAGCTTTGCAGCTGGTGATCCAATGGGTAGCTGATTATTGCAAGCGACAGGCCCATTCTGCGTAAGAGTCCTTTTCCAGTTTCCGTAAATCCCTGAATAAGGAGTGCTTCCTTAACCCGGGCATAGCTGTGAACGTCCTCCTAGGTATCCTCCTTTGCCAGATAGCTTCCCTGCGAGTATGGAAACCCAGTCTTCTGCTGGTACTCGATGTAGGATACACTGGCGCTCAAAGTCTGCCAGGTACCCATCAATTTCACAGTCCTTTTCGTCAAATGCTTTAAATGCACTGAAGGGAACCTTTCTGGAGTCCCCAGTGCTGCTGGTTCCGCTTGGGGAACTTACGGCTGCTTGCTGTGTCTCTGCCAGTTTTAACTGTAGCTCCAGCTGTGCTTTCTGCGTATTTTATTCCGCTATGATTTTTATCACCTGCATGATGATCTCCGGCGTTGGGTTCGGTCCAAACCATGCCAGTCTCTCTCGCATCTCCCGGTTCATGTGAGATTCAGTTTCCCGAACCGTCGGTATATCCATCTCCCGAACGGCCGGTATTTTGGTTTCCTGACCGATCGTTACTGCCTCAGCCAAGATGCCTCGGTCTAGCTCCATCAATTCGGCTATAATGACCCGCTTAGCCTTGCCACTTTTCCCACGAACTTCCAATAGTTCCTTTAATGTGCTGCGCTTGAGCTGTGTGTACCAGCTTTCCATTCGCTGTACCCCCGCTTCCTTTAGATTCTTCGTTTAGGGAAAAAAAGGAAAATCCTGCTGCTGCCAACCAGTTGTGACGGTATCACTGTATCTCACCGCCTTGTAATTCCTTAATTTCAATTAGTTGAAGAATCCCCCATTCGCCAAATAAGAAATCGCTGGTAGCGCTGAATAATTCCACATATGAGCCAAAGCTCAATACTGGAACAAGACTTTACTGGAAGCACACCACATTCAAAAATACAATTTCTTTTATCCCATGCTCCCATGCAAGGGAGACACCCACAAAAAATATACATTAACCCATAACACAAAGGTTACAACCCACATAACATCCTCCCGTCTGCCTGTGATATAATTATGGTACAATAGTTAACATAATTATCCCAGGCAGGACAATACACAATGTCCTCTGTCCTGGAGACAACCGAGGTGTAATTCCATTATCTCTCAGGACAAAGGGAAATGTCACTACCAGAGCTTTGAGACGTTCTCACAGCTCTGTGTCTCCACCCCTGTGATGATGTCACTTAGAGTTTGGAGGTGTTCTCACTGTTCTGTTTCTCCACCCCTGTGATGAGGTCATTACTCCCAGCTGTTCCTCCTGCATTTGATTTCCCTGCCTTTAAATCACCCCTCCTCCTATTGCAGGGCTTGGATTATATTTCTCTTTTCAGTTGTAGCTCTGCCTTGAGTATCTTCACTTGTTAAGCTATTAGTTCTCTGGACGTGTGTTCTGTTGCTGCAAGCACTCCGGATATTGCCAGCGGCCCTTAGGATCCGTCTTCTCTGCGGTTGCAGCTCCATCAGCTAAGTGTGCAGACATTGTTGTGTACCTGGTGATTTTCTGACTGGATCTGAGGTGACCACGGTTCCCTCCATATTCTGAGCAGGGCATCGGTGGCCGTGCCCCTTCCACTATTGTAGGGGTTACAGGGCTCATCAGTCTTAGGCACGCGGGCATGCCTCGTTCCACTACTTGGATCCGGGCATGTGCTTTAGCAGCATAGGGAGAGTGTTGAGGGTCTGACAGGGGTCACCCTTTCTCTTCCCTAGTTTGGGTCCGGTCAGTAGCTCTTCTTACTGTGTATGCTCTTGTTACCCTTAAACAGCCGTGACATTATAATCCACCAAAACCGTCCTTGTTGACATGGATCCGCTTTCTGGCTTGGTTGACCGCATGCAGGGTCTTTCTTTGGAAGTAGCGGATCTCCGTCAATCTGTGACTCAGCTACAAGCATTGGGCTCTGCTCCGGCTCATGGAGTCTGTTGCGAGCCAAAGGTCTCACTTCCGGAAACGTTCTCCGGGGGCAGTGAGAATTTTGTTCGCTTCAGAGAGGCATGTAAACTCCATTTTTGTTTGTGTCCCCACTCCTCTGGTAATGAGGAACAGAGGGTGAGGTAATGCTCAGACTTGGGCTTTTTCGCTGCCATCAGGGGATCCCTCCCTTCGATCCGTGGAAAGATTTTTTGTGGCCCTGGGACAGATATATGATGACCCGGATCGTGTTGCTCTGGCAGAATCGAACTTACGTGTTTTATGCCAGAACAAACTGTCTGCGGAGCTTTATTGTTCTGAATTTCGGAGATGGGCAGCTGATTCAGGCTGGAATGATGCTGCACTCCGAAGTCAGTTCTGTCATGGTCTCTCAGAGGGTTTGAAAGATGCCTTTGCTTTCCATGAGAGACCAACGTCCTTAGAGTCTGCCATGTCATTGGCGGTACGCCTTGACAGGCATCTAAGGGAAAGAAACAAGACCTCTCCGTCCAGCCATTGTCAGTCTAGGGGCAATGGTGCGGACTCATTCAGTATGCAGGGGTCTCATCCTGTCTCGCTCCCCTCTGAGGAGGAGCCTATGCAGCTAGGCCGACTTGCCCCTGATAAAAGAGGATTTAGTCCTCAGAATATGGTGTGTTTTTGTTGTGGGGGCATAGGTCATTTGGCAAATGTTTGTCCGTCTAGGAGATTCCTGAACTGTACTAAGAGCGATAATAAGAGAAAAACCTCAAGAGGTAGATCATCAAGTTCTGCTTCATCTGCTACTTTGGGCAAAGTTGATGTGGGAATTGATGCTATTCCTCTGACCTGCAGTTCCCGTTTTCTCCTGTCTGCCAGGGTGGCGCTAGAGAGCAAAGTCATTCCTTGTGAGATTTTTGTCGATAGTGGAGCGGCCGTCAATCTTATTGACACTCAATTTGTAGCCTTGCATGGTTTTCAAGTTTGTACATTAGAAAAGGATATACCTGTTTTTGCTATTGACTCTGCCCCACTCTCGCAGAGATCTCTGAAAGGCATTGTTCACAATATCCGGCTAGCTGTAGGTGACACTCATGTGGAGGAGATATCTTGTTTTGTCCTTAACGGATTGCCTTCTCCTCTAGTTTTGGGGCTACCCTGGCTCACTAGACATAACCCCACTATTGATTGGCAAGGAAGGCAAATAAATGAGTGGAGTGACTTTTGTAGAGAGAATTGTCTCACATCGACTTTTGCAGAGGTGTCTACTAAAACTGTGCCATCATTTCTCTCTGAGTTCTCGGATGTGTTTTCCGAGAGCGGTGTTCAGGAGCTACCTCCTCACCGGGAGTTTGACTGTCCCATTAACCTCATTCCCGGCGCCAAGCTGCCAAAAGCACGCCTCTACAATCTCTCTCAACCGGAAAGACTCGCAATGCGAACCTATATCTCCGAGAGTCTCGAGAAGGGGCATATTCGTCCCTCAAAGTCACCTGTTGCCGTGGGGTTTTTTTTGTTAAAAAAAAAGATGGCTCTCTGAGACCTTGCTTAGATTTTAGGGAGCTGAACCGTATCACGATTCGCGATCCCTATCCCCTTTCTCTGATCCCGGACCTCTTCAACCAAATTGTTGGGGCCAAGGTGTTTTCCAAATTGGATCTGAGAGGCGCGTACAACCTGGTCAGGGTCAGAGAGGGGGATGAATGGAAAACGGCCTTTAATACCCCTAACGGGCATTTCGAGAATCTCGTTATGCCTTTCGGCCTGATGAATGCTCCGGCCGTCTTTCAGCATTTTGTTAATAGTATTTTCTATCATTTAATGGGGAAATTTGTATTGGTGTATCTTGATGATATTTTGATTTTTTCCCCTGATGTTCAGACCCATCAGGATCATCTTTTTCAGGTCCTGCAGATACTGCGGGAGAATAAACTGTATGCCAAGCTGGAGAAATGTCTTTTTATGGTATCGGAGATTCAATTTCTGGGTTTTCTCCTCTCTGCTTCTGGTTTTCGCATGGATCCGGAGAAGGTCCGTGCTGTGCTGGAATGGGAGCTTCCTGAAAATCAGAAGGCATTGATGCGCTTTCTGGGTTTTGCTAACTACTACAGAAAGTTCATTTTGAATTATTCCTCTATTGTCAAACCCCTTACTGACATGACAAAAAAGGGGACGGATTTTTCCTCTTGGTCGGAGGAGGCGCTTGCAGCCTTTTCTAAGATTAAAGAGAGTTTTGCGTCTGCTCCCATCTTGGTGCATCCCGATGTTTCCTTACCTTTTATTGTTGAGGTGGATGCTTCCGAGGTGGGTGTGGGTGCAGTTTTGTCCCAGGGCCCCTCTCCTGCCAAATGGCGACCTTGTGCCTTTTTCTCTAGAAAACTCTCCCCGGCAGAGAGAAACTATGATGTGGGAGATAGGGAGTTGTTGGCCATCAAGTTGGCTTTCGAGGAATGGCGCCATTGGTTGGAGGGGGCCAGGCACCCTATCACCGTTTTTACCGACCATAAGAATCTGGCGTACTTGGAGTCGGCCAGGCGTATGAATCCGAGACAGGCCAGATGGTCTCTGTTCTTCTTCAGTTTCAATTTTGTTGTTACTTTCCGCCCTGGGATCAAGAATGTGAAGGCTGATGCTCTCTCTCGCTGTTTTCCGGGAGGAGGAAACTCCGAGGACCCGGGTCCCATTTTGGCGGAGGGGGTAGTTGTTTCTGCTCTATATTCCGATTTGGAGGCCGAGGTCGAGGCTGCCCAGACTGAGGCACCTGCCCGTTGTCCCTCCGGGAAGTTGTTCGTGCCTCCTGAGCTATGTCACAAACTCTTTAAGGAACATCATGATACGGTTCTTGCTGGTCACCCCGGGAGTAGAGCCACGGTAGATCTCATTGCTCAGAGATTTTCGTGGCTGGCTCTTCGTAAGTCTGTAGAGGGTTTTGTGGCTGCTTTTGAGACGTGCGCTCGCGCTAAGGTCCCTCATTCACGACCTTCAGGTTCCCTTCTCCCGTTACCCATACCTTCCCGTCCTTGGACACACCTGTCCATGGACTTTATCACGGATCTTCCTCGTTCCTCGGGGAAGTCGGTGATCCTGGTGGTCGTGGACCGTTTTAGCAAGATGGCTCATTTCGTTCCTTTCCCTGGTTTACCCAATGCTAAAACGTTGGCGCAAGCTTTTGTCGACCATATTGTTAAATTGCACGGCATTCCCTCTGATATTGTTTCCGATAGAGGCACGCAGTTTGTGTCCAGGTTCTGGAAGGCTTTCTGTTCTCGCCTGGGGGTTCGGCTGTCCTTCTCTTCTGCTTTTCACCCGCAGTCGAATGGTCAGACTGAGCGCCTCAATCAGAATCTGGAGACATATTTGCGCTGTTTTGTGGCAGAGAACCAGGAGGATTGGTGTTCATTTCTCCCTCTTGCTGAGTTTGCTTTGAACAACCGTCGTCAGGAATCTTCTGATAAGTCACCATTTTTTGGTGCATATGGGTTCCATCCGCAGTTTGGGACATTCTCGGGAGGGGCTCTTTCTGGTTTACCTGAGGAGGAGAGATTTTCCTCGTCTTTGTCTACCATTTGGCAAAAGATTCAGAGTAATCTTAGAAAGATGAGTGAGAAGTATAAGCGTGTGGCTGATAAGAGACGTATGCCTGGTCCGGACCTGAATGTGGGTGATCTGGTGTGGTTGTCTACAAGAAATATTAAACTGAAGGTTCCCTCCTGGAAATTGGGTCCCAAGTTTATTGGGCCTTATAAAATTTTGTCAGTCATCAATCCTGTTGCCTTCCGTCTTGATCTTCCACGGGTTTGGAAGATACATAATGTATTCCACAGATCTCTCTTAAAACCATATGTCCAGCCCTCGATACCCTCCTCTTTGCCTCCTCCTCCGATTTTGGTTGATGGCAATCTGGAGTTTGAGGTTTCCAGAATTGTGGACTCTCGCATTGTCCGCGGTTCTTTTCAGTACCTCATTTATTGGAAGGGTTATGGTCCTGAGGAGAGGATGTGGGTTCCGATGTCGGACATTAAAGCCACTCGCCTTATCAGGGCATTTCATAGGGCTCATCCTGGGAAGGTGGGTCCTGGGTGTCCGGAGTCCACCCGTAGAGGGGGGGGGTACTGTCACTACCAGAGCTTTGAGACGTTCTCACAGCTCTGTGTCTCCACCCCTGTGATGATGTCACTTAGAGTTTGGAGGTGTTCTCACTGTTCTGTTTCTCCACCCCTGTGATGAGGTCATTACTCCCAGCTGTTCCTCCTGCGTTTGATTTCCCTGCCTTTAAATCACCCCTCCTCCTATTGCAGGGCGTGGATTATATTTCTCTTCTCAGTTGTAGCTCTGCCTTGAGTATCTTCACTTGTTAAGCTATTAGTTCTCTGGACCTGTGTTCTGTTGCTGCAAGCACTCCGGATATTGCCAGCGGCCCTTAGGATCCGTCTTCTCTGCGGTTGCAGCTCCATCAGCTAAGTGTGCAGACATTGTTGTGTACCTGGTGATTTTCTGACTGGATCTGAGGTGGCCACGGTTCCCTCCATATTCTGAGCAGGGCATCGGTGGCCGTGCCCCTTCCACTATTGTAGGGGTTACAGGGCTCATCAGTCTTAGGCACACGGGCATGCCTCGTTCCACCACTTGGATCCGGGCATGTGCTTTAGCAGCATAGGGAGAGTGTTGAGGGTCTGACAGGGGTCACCCTTTCTCTTCCCTAGTTTGGGTCCGGTCAGTAGCTCTTTTACTGTGTATGCTCTTGTTACCCTTAAACAGCTGTGACAGGAAATCGCCAATACACACGGGGAGACAATAGGACAGACATCACTTACTCAAATATTCAATGTCCCACCCTTTACAATACACATAGACATGTAACACATCCCAACCTGGCACAAATTAGACCAGGGTTCAAAAGTTAGTAAAAGTCTCCTTTAAGCAGGGAGAGGAAAACATACGGACAACCATCGAAGGGCATCCTTCACAGGCCTTGGTGGTGACCCTTGGATTATTTTTCACCTCTCTAACTATCCTCCTGGCCAGCACAGGTGTCACTTTTGGCTTCTGACCACGTCCTCTGAGATTTTCCACAGTGCAGGAACATCTTGTATTTTTTTGCTCAAATGTAAATAAAAGCTGAGAAATGTTTTTTTTTCCACAGTAATGCCTCTTGTACATCGTCTTATTATCTTTTGGGAGACACTTATGTAATCTCCCATCAAAAAATTACTTGCTGGTTGAATAAAAGTAACTTTAAGTCAAAATTTGCCAGGGGTATGAATAATTATGGGCAGCACTGTATTTGCTTCCACAAAATACTGATTCAGGGGTTTGATATACCTGTTTCCACCAAATATTGATTGAGGCCTTCGATATGCCTGCTTTCACAAAATACTGCTCTTCTCTAGAGACTTAGGCACAGGGTCATTTTGAAAATGACAGGCAGAGGAAGAGGCAGACCGTTCCGCAGGGGTGGTAGGGGTCGGGCAGATGCACCAGGCTGGAGCCTAAGTGGGAAGTTGGAGAAGGCACGTGCCATTACTTCAAAGGACGCACCAAAGTTGGTTGATGGTTCATTCAGCCATCCACTTCTGCACCCTCCTTATCCTCTGTATCTGCACCCTCCTCACTCTCTGCTGTGTGCACCCCCAATGACACCACCACCACCATAGCCCCTTCACTCGAGTCAGAGGAATTATTTTCCCATCCATTCCTAAACCATACCGATGCGCAGCCATTCTTGACATCGGCCGCCACCTAGCGTTCTGACAACAGTACCCAGATCAACCCAAGGAGGGTGGTCCCCGCTGTTGCTGCCTACTCCGAGATCTCTAATGTCAGTGGTGGTGAAGGTGACGATGATGATGTGTCGATGATGTCACGTGGGTGCCCACAAGAGAGGAAGAGTAGGGGAGTTCAGAGGGAGAGACAGAGCAGCAGAAAGGGAGAAGAAGGAGGAGCAGCAGGCAGAACTCGCAGTGCACAGGAGGCAAAAAGCAGACTGCAAATGTATCTGGAGCAAGCCATCCACCATGCATGGTCACATCTGGCGCTCCCAGGACGCCAGCACATGGGTCCGCAGTGTGGGCTTTTTTTAATGTGTCAGCTGCAGACAATAGTGTTGCCATCTGCAGCCTGCGCTGTTAATGCAGTCAAGTCGCGGTAAGCCCAACACTCACCTAGGGACGACCACCTTAAGAAGGCACCTGGCCTCCTACCAGAGCCCAGTGGGAGCAACGCCGTCAGAACCAACAAAGCCACACTCCCTGCGCTCCACGTCCTTCCTCTTCTCCTTCTTCTTCTCCTCTCTCCTCCCATTTGTCCTACACTCCACCTTCTACCGTGCCATCGTGATAAAAGCAATGTGAGTGGAAAAAAGAAACGCACAGTGTGAACAGGGGTGAAGTGGAAAAAAGGTTTTTTTTTTGCATAAAATCACAAGGAATGGATGGTGTATGCATATACAGTGCATGCACATATTCTGTATATGCATACATCATTCATTACTCAGGTTTTTTATGCACTTCACCCCTGTTCACACTGTGTGTTTCTTTTTTCCACTCACATTGCTTTTATCACTTTATTATTTGATTTAATCCATGCGATTTCTCTTTCCAGTATTGTTTTGCACTGATCACTTGTCACTGCTTATCCATTACACTTATTATTTTCAGTATTTTTTCGGATCATGTGGTGATCTAATAATGCTCCTCTTTGCATGTATTCTGTGGCGGGGCTGCGCCGGTGGTCACGTGACCGGCCATCATGTGGCCGAGCTGCGCTTCCGTCCACATAATGCAATGCTGTAATGTCTCCAGACAACCGAGGGTTTGCGCCGACCCACATGACTGGCCATCACGTGGTGCGGTGCCCGGCATCTTTCTTCTTAAGTTGGTCATACGGGGGCGGATGCTTGCCCTCGTGACTGGCCATCACGTGGTGTGGTGCTCGGCCCCCTTTGTGCCTGATTATGCAGCGTTATGAACTTGAAGCGCTGCTTCTATTGGCTAGTTAGCTCCCGCCCATTGAATTGGTCATCATGTTGGGCGGCGCTTACCTCAGTAACTGCCATTATACAACATGCTTCCTTCTTCTCGATATCAACACACCAGTAATGATTCATCATTAATTAAAGTGTATACTTTACTATTATAAAATCTTGATTGGTCCCTGCTTTTGGAGGCTATATACTTGTTGCACTTGGCACTTTATAACTGTTTAGTACATAGATACTTGCAGGCTCTCCTTATATGTGTTCACTCTGCATTTATTGTTATGCATACACTTCACTTGTGTGGCGCCATATTAAACCTTTGATTGGTTCCTGCTTTTGTACCCTGTATACTTGTTGCACTTGGCACTTTACAAATTGCTCAGTATATAGACACATGCAGGCTCTCTTTATATATGTGCTGACTTTGTATTTATTGGCTTATGTATACTCTGTCATTTTGTGTGTGTCATGCTATTTTGATGCTTTTACATTTATGTATTTAATAAAATGTATTTTTATTTTTGTATATATTGCTGTCTAAGCAGGGGCGGATACAGACAGCAGAGGTCCCCTGTGCAAAGAATGTGCCTGCCCCCCCCCCCCCAAGCCAAATTCGCAACCTAACCTATTCCGTCCTAACATTACTTATAGCAATACAAAACATACAGGGTAAGGATACTTTCACACCTGCTGCACTAAGCACCGGCCACCTGATCCGGCAGCATGCAGCGGTTTGTGTCCCGCTGATTCTCTGTATTTTTGCTAGACTGTGGCCGGATCTCTGCCGTACCCCATTATAGCAAAAAAAAACTGTGGGACCAATTATCAATAAATATACCAACTTTATTTCAATAATGTATATAAAATATGGAAGAAAAAAGGCAAGCTGAAAAAGGATATACAAAGAAGCGAGGTTTCTGATGAAGCCGTTAAGGTGAAACGCGTGTGAAGGTCTTGCGCTTGGGGCTCCCTTACCTCCTTTTGGTCAGACCATGTCTTCAGGTTCGTCCCTCGTAGTATGTGTCCATGATTATATCGTTATGCCACATTGTCCATATTAGGTCTATGTTACATATTGAGGTTGTGAGTTGAATAATTCTCACCCACTTGGTGTAAATTGTTTTACATAGTTACTTGGAGCTTATGCTGTGTTCCTCATATTGATTGGTGATTACTGCTTGATTGGCAATAGTAGTCGTACAACACATTCCCCTATAAGGGTGGGTGATATATATTATTACCACAGTTGTTATATATATATATCCTTCTATTTTAGGAGATTTATGACCATTTATTGTGAGACACAGCGTATAGCCTTGTATCCGGAGACTGTCATTACAGTTCTGCGGAGGTACCCGGCTGACCAATGAGGTGTTGCCCCTCGCTTCTCTGTATATCCTTTTTCAGCTTGCCTTTTTTCTTCCAAATTTTATATACATTATTGAAATAAAGTTGGTATATTTTTTGATAATTGGTCCCACAGTTTTTTTTGCTATGACATTGTCTGTTGTCCTAGGTGGAGTGTAGTGCTCTCAGCATTAGACAGAGAGGTTTTGTAAAGTTAATATGTACCCCATTATAGTCAATGGGGCCGGTGGGCATTCTGTCTGCATCCAGCAGTGCTGGATCCAGTGAATTCCAACAGGCTGTTCTCAGCTGGAACAGCCTGCCAGAATCACTAACGCAGATGTGAAAGTAGCCTAATACAGGTCCACATACCTCTTCCATCCAGTGACGTCTCCTTTGATGTAGATGTTCTCTGTCCTCATCTTCTCCTTTCAGACCAGACCGCCATGACGATTTCTTTCAGCCATCTCTTCTCTCTGCAAAGTTTGACAGACATCTTAGTTTTCTACTCGTACATCACCCTCCCACCTTCTGAACAACCCATCCTGCCACCCCCAATACTGTGCCCGCTGTGCTCCCTAAACAAGTTACACACAGATAGTTCCCCTTCAATAAGTATCGGCACACAGTGTCCTAAAAAATAACTGTGCCCAGGAAACAGTGTCCCTGACACTAATAGTGTAAACATAATGTTCCCTAAAAATAAGTGTGCTAAGCTGATAACGTGCCAGGGTGCCCCCACAGTAATGCTGCTCCCCAAAGTCCCACCAAAAGAAATAATTATCTACCAGACAACACGTAGTAGTATTAGTGCCCCTACAGTAATAATTTCCCACTGTGTCCCAGAAGTAATAATGCTCCCATAGTGCTCATACTAGTATTCATGTTCCTCATAGTCCCTCAACTGTAATAAAGCCCACCATAATGCCCCCGGTAGTAATAATTCTCTTTCTAATGTGTTACAGTAAAAATAAAAATGCCCTGTTGTGTGGCAGTATAAAAAATACCTCCTCTTAGTGCTCCCTGTAGAGCCAATGCCCCCATAGTGCCCTCATAATGTGTGCCAATGCCCCCTACTATGTCCCCAAAAAACCTCTTAGTGCCCCCAGTTGAGACAAGGTCCCAATAGTGCCCAATAATTTGCACCAGTATATAATATTCCTATATCATGCCCCAATAGTGCGCCTCCCCTTATCCCCATGGTGCCTAACAATGTGCCAGTATAAAATGCCCCCATAATGTGTGACAGTATAATTCCCCTATATAATGACCCCAATAGTGCTCCTCTCCCCCTTCTCCATAGTGCCCCCCATGTGTGTCAGTATATAAGATAGGGTCCCCAGTAGATTCCCCCATAGTGCTCCCCCATTCTCCATAGTTGTGTGCTAGTATATAAGATAGGGTCCCCAAAGTGCTCCTCCCCTCCATAGTGCCCCTATGTCTGCCAGTATATAAGATAGGGCCCCAGAAGATGCCCCAATAGTGCCACTTTCCCCCTTCTCCATAGTGCCCCCCATGCGTGCCAGTATATAAGATAGGGTCCCCATAGTGCTCGTCCCTCTCATTAGTACCCCCTATGTGTGCCAGTATATAAGATAGGGTCCCCATAGTGCTCCTCCCCCTCCATAGTGCCCCCCATGTGTGCCAGTATATAGGATAGGGCCCCCATAGTGCTCCTCCCCCTCCATAGTGCCCCCCCATGTGTGCCAGTATACAAGATAGGGCCCCCCATAGTGCTCCTTCCCCTCCATAGTGCACTTCATGTCTGCCAATATATAAAATAGTCAGGCCTCCCATATGTCAATTTCTCAGCCCCCCCATATGTCACTTGCTCAGAACCCCCAGAGTCAGGAGGACCCTCCCCTTTAATATTAGTTTTTAATTATTTATTCAGGCCCCCCATATCGATGTGACAGACCTCCCGATCAGACTAAAAATAAATAATTAAAACTTACCTCTCCTGCTCTGCTGCTCTCCATATCCGCCGGGGTGTCCTGATGTGAGTGCCTGCCCTGCTGGTCTCCAACAGCCCGCGCTGCACAGTCACGTGACCTGACCATAGTTCGCGCTATACGCAGTCAGGCTGGAGGAGACCAGGGAGGAAGCAGAGCCGGAGGGGTAAATAAGCGCTTCTCTCCACCGTCACCGCCTCTCACTTGCATACTAGAGGGGCCCCATTCCTACTAGTGAGCGCTTCTGGAAGCTCTCACTAGTATGAATGGGCCCCCTCACACGCTGGAGATATGTCCACCCCTGTGTTCAAAGATCTCAAAACTTCAAAAGGACCAATAAAACGAGGTGCCAACTTGTCTAAGGGTACTATGGGTTGGATGTTTTTGGAGGAGAGCAAGACCTTGTGTCCTGGAGAAAACTGTGGTGGAGTCCTGACGATTAGCAGTCAATTTCATGTGAGCAGAAGTCTGTAAGAAAAAAACTGTTCTCTTGCCATATCTAAAATAAACTATTGACAGCTGTTTCAGCTGCAGGAACTCCAGAAGAAGTGGAAGAGGAACCAGCACATGTCTGTCGACCATACACAATAAAGAAAGGAGATTTCCCAGTCGACTCATTAGGATAATTATAGTAGCAGAACTCCACCCAAAGAAGCAATGCAACCCAGTAATCATGGTGTGCAAAAATGGTGTTGAAACTAGTTAACTAAAATCTGATTAATGCGTCTTAGAAAACTGATAAGTTGCCTCTCAGATCACTGTGCATCCCAAGGAAGGTCCATGATAAAGTCTATAGTAGTGTGTGGCAGCCTGCAGGTTTTTGTTTAGAAGTCTTCTTCTGGGCACAGGAGGCAACATAGTCCTTGATGTTCCTGGAGATCGTAGGCCACTCATTTTGTTAAGAGATCAAAGAGGCATTTTTGCGGAGACCTGGACGCCAGCCAGTTTGGAAGGATGCACCCAGGGCTGGACCTGCTTCCTCTTGGCCATGGGAAAATACATCTTGCCATGCAGAATGTCTTTACAATCTACCAATTCAATATCAAAAGAGACAAAAAAAATGATACATCATAATATCGTCATGTATTAAGTTTCCCTCTTATCTTTACCCTCCCATCCCTCCCTTCAACCCCCTTTTTCCGTGGAGCTACCGTCGTGACTCTGAGTGTTCTCATTTCCAATTACCCCATACCCACAACCAGGCTGCTTTTTTCCCCCCTGTTTGGGCGAGACTGTGTTCATACTCCTTTACCCTATCCATATATTCCGTCCTTTCCTGGAGATTTGGATATTTCGTAGAGCCCCAATATTGAACTATTATTATTTTGGCCAGAGCTATACCCCGAAAGTAATTGCTCGGTTTTATTTTTGTCTATTTCTGGAATAGTACCAAGGATCGCATATTCAATGCGGGCTTCATATTCAATAAGGGAGCTGTTCTGTAATTTCTGGAATATTTTGATCCAATAGTCTTTTATCCCCGGGCATTCCCACAATAGATGTTTATAATCTCCTCTATCTTTATTGCATTTATAATAGTTCTGTTCTCTGTCTTTATAAATAGTGTGTATTAATACTGGTGTGTAATATAGTCGGTGTATGAGTTTTAAAAGAATCCATGTATGGCAAGGGAGACCGTAGACCTTTTGATGTTTCTGTAAACAATGTCCCGCGGGATCGATTCCATATTCTGCAGATCTTTTTCCCATTTTACCTCACCTCGAAATGTGATAGATTTTGTGTATTCATATTTTAACTTTGCATAAATGTGCGATATAGCAGGAGTGTATAACGATGTATCGTAAGTTCGTAACAGAAATATAAAAAAGTGTTCCGTGCAATATTTAAATAGTTCATATTTTCAGTGTAGTGTATGGCGTGTCGTAGCTGTTCATATCGGAATATATCGATAAATCCTGGTGTAGTGTCTGAAAGGATTTCGGTTAATGGCTTAACCTGTCCTTTATTAAAAAACTGTGAGATTAAGTGTATCCCCTGTTTTTCCCAATATTCAATATCCACTAACTGCATAACTTGCGGTAAACAAACGTTCCCCCAAAGAGGGGTAAACTGAACCGCTTGAAATAATCCAACCATAAGCCTAGCTTGTTTCCAAATATGCCTTAGCATTCTACTAAACGGGTTTGTTATTGTTTTCTTCTCAATAGTGCCTGTTTCAAGAATATAAAAAAGATCCCCCCAAGGTCTACAGTGCCCCCTAAAAATTAACCGTATACAGTTATTCTTTCGGTTTCTCACAGCCTTGATATTCTTCTCACGGGAAATGTAGAACAAAGTCAAACCAAATGAAGAACAGTGATCTGGCGAGGATTGAGAGATAAGTCAAATTCTTGTGGTCTGTGTAGACAATGACACGATAGCAGGCGCTCTCTAGATGTCTCCAAGTAGTTCTTTCTCCAGGGGAATAGTTGCACTCAGAAGAGGTGAGTACAGCTTCAGTGCACACTGAGGATGCATTTAATTCCACAAAGAACTGATTTGAGACATCTGGACGATGGACTGCCTCAGAAGTCCATTCTTTGGCGTTTACCCCTTTGAAAATGCTGAGATAGGGGCAGTTAGAGTGGAAAGGTAAAGGATAAATTACATGTAGTAATTTGTAAAACCCAAAAATCATTGGATTGCTCTCAGGCTGGTTAGATGAGGCAAGTCTATAACTGCAGACAGTCTGGGTCCATCTGAATACCATGATCAGAGATAATACAACCCAGGAAAGGAAGAGAGGCTTTCTCAAACAGGCACTTCTTGAATTCTGTATATACGTGGTTCTCCCAAACCTGCATGAGGACTGTCTCTCTGATGTGTAGAAATGAAAGAAAGGACGCTTGACTTTCTCAGACGAACGTATGGACAGTAGGAGGAGCACTATCACAACTGGGTATTTTGCAATTTTCAGGTTTATTGGTAGACAACATGTTTCGGGGTACTCCTGACCCCTTTATCAAGTCAAAAAAATACACCAAAGATACATGTACAAAATATACAACAATATATGTATGGAGGTCTGAGAAAAAGAATCATAATAATATTCAGGGGAATATCATCCATATAAATAAAACAACCATACGTGAAAATATGGGTACATAGATCCATAAAAATAGTATAAATTAATACATAAATATATATAGAAAATACACATAGGTACATCAAAGTAAAAAATAGAAACAGGGGGAAAACCCATGTGTTTAGAATACTCAAAAATAATCCTATTTTATGTAAAATGCGAACGTTGACGTTTTCTTAAAATATTATATCTGTGATATATAAAATATACAGTCAGACAGCATGTATCGGCACCCGGGGCCAGCCAGACAGCACGCCAATCAACGCATGCTGTTGCCACCACCAGAATGCCGTCATTGCAAAGCTCAGCAGTGTGGCATTTTTTTTGTGTGTCTGCCTCTGATAACAGCAATGCCATTTGCAACCTGTGCCAAAAGAAACTGAGTCGTGGGAAGTCCAACACCCACCTAGGTACAACTGCTTTGCGAAGGCACATGATCTCACATCACAAACGCCAATGGGATCAACACATGATGAGTACAAGCAGCACACAAACTCAAAGCCACCATCCTCCTCCTGGTCCAGCATCTTCAGCCACGTCAACCACTGCTGTCCTCCTTGCCCCCTGTCAACAATCCGCCACTCCGCCTCTCACCTTCAGCAGTTCCTGCTCATCTGCCCACAGTCAGGTGTCTGTAAAGGAAATGTTTGAGCGTAAGAAGCCAATGTCAAAGAGTCACCCCCTTGCCTGGCGTCTGACAGCTGGCATGTCGGAACTCTTAGCCCGCCAGCTTTTACCATACAAGCTGGTGGAGTCTGAGGCCTTCAAAAAATGTGTAGCTATTGGGACACCGTAGTGGAAGGTACCCGACCAATTTTTTTTTTCACAAAAGGCAATCCCCAACCTGTACTCTATTGTGGAAAAGGAAGTCATGGCATGTCTGGCACACAGTGTTGGGGCAAGGGTCCATCTGACCACTGATACCTGGTCTGCAAAGCACGGTCAGGGCAGGTATATTACGTACACCGCGCATTAGGTAAACCTGCTGATGGCTGCCAAGCATGGAATGTGTGGCTCTGCAGAGGAGTTGGTGACACCGCCACGACATGCAGGCAGGCCTGCTGCCACCTCCTCTACTCCTCCTACTCCATCCTCTTTGCTAACCTTCTAGGCTGAGTCCTCTTCTGCTGCGTCTTGCTCCACATCAACTGCACCCCCCCAGCTCCCCAGGAGCTATTCCACATCCCGGATACAACAGTGTCACGCCATCCTGGGGTTGACTTGCCTGAAAGCAGAGAGTCACACCGGACCAGCACTCCTGTCCGCCCTGAACACACAGGTGGATCAGTGGCTGACTCTGCACCAACTGGAGATAGGCAAAGTGGTGTGTAACAACGGAAGCAATTTGTTGGCGGCATTGAATTTGGGCAAGTTGACATATGTGCTGTGCGTTTCACATACAGTACAGACCAAAAGTTTGGACACACTTTCTCATTCAAAGAGTTTTCTTTATTTTCATGACTATTAAAATTGTAGATTCATACTGAAGGCATCAAAACTATGAATTAACACATGAGTGTGAAACAACTGAAAATATGTCATATACAAGAACTTGCCAAGGGTCATGGAAAATCTGGACGAGTTTGGATACCTATCTGGATACGAGATAAACTGGGAGAAATCAAAATTCCTTCCATTAAGACGTCCGGTCCCACTGGGCCATAATTTTCGGGTTAGCATATTGACCCCAGCAGACTCCCTACTTTATCTGGGCATTCAGATGGGGACCAAACTGGAATACTACACAAAATTGAATATACTCCCAATAATAGACAGAGTTAAGGAAAAAATTAGAATATGGCTAAAACTTCCCTATCACAAATTAACCGTATGGCACTCATAAAAATGACACTGCTACCAATGCTACTATATGTATTCAATGCTAGCCCAATTACGATAGAAGATAAATTCTTCAATAAATTAGAGACCCTCTTCAACGAATTGATATGGGGCCGCAAACGAGTTAGAATTAAGATACAATATTTGTATAAAGAGGAGGGTGGAATATCCATCCCTTTTCTAAAAGGGTACTATCTAGCTGCCCAATTGAGATGGTGTGTGAGGAATCGAAGGAATAAATGCATTCGGTCTCTATATGGGGAGCAATGCAGACCCCAGGAGGATTTATTTCACATTCTCGAAACTGGTATTTTTAAGAAGAAAACAATAATAAACCCGTTCAGTAGAATGCTTGGATATATTTGGCAACAAGTTAGAGATATGGTGGGCGTTTCTGAAGCAGTCCATTACACCCCACTGTGGGGGAATGTAAACTTACCACAAGTTATGCAACTGGGTGACGTTGAATACTGGGAAAAATATGGGATATATTTAATTGCACAAGTTTTTTATAAAGGACAGATTAAGCCCTTAAATGAAATTTTACCAGACATTGAATTAGGATTTATCGATAAATTTCGATATGAACAACTTCGTCACGCTATACACTACACGGAGAATAAGAATTATTTGAATATTGTAAAGAACACTTTTTTAGATTTTTGTCAAGATATGACTGTTAATACCTCTATATCACACATTTATGCTAAGTTAAAACATGAACACACAAATAGGATCACATTTGGGGGAGAGGCTAAATGGGAAAGAGATTTACAAAAGGGGGAACCCATCCCGTGGAACATAGTGTACAGAAATATAAAAAAATCGACTGTTTCACCCGCCCATGCATGGATCCTTCTAAAAATCATACACCGTCTCTATTATACACCAGCATTACTGCATATCATTTATAAAGACAGGAAACAGAACTGCTACAAATGTAATAAAGATAGAGGAGATTATAAACATCTGCTGTGGGAATGCCCAGGGATAAATGAATATTGGATCCGAATATTTCGGAAATTGCAGGACAGCTCCCCTATGAAGTACCAAGCCTGCATTGACTATGCCATCCTGAGTACATTCCCAGAGACATATATAAATAAAATTAAGCAGACACTTTGGCTTCGGGGCACTGCACTGGCCAAAATAATAATTGTTAAATACTGGGGCGCCATAAAATACCCCAATTTTCAGGAGTAGATGGAACGGATAAATAGGGTTAGGCAGTATGAATATATTTTAGCTCAAACTGCGGGAAAAAAGGCAGCTTGGTTGCGGATCTGGGGCAACTGGAAACAATGACAGCTGGTGTAGATACAGTGACTCCGCGGAAGGAAACGGGGGGTGGAGGGAGGGATGGGGGGTGGAGGGAGGGATAGGGGGGGGGAAACTTAAGTATAAAATGAGATGATTTCATTATTGTATTTCTATTCTGTTGTTGGGTGATATTGAAATGGAAGATTGTTGATACCTATTTCTTTATTGGAAAATAAAACATACAGGTCCTTCTCAAAAAATTAGCATATTGTGATAAAGTTCATTATTTTCTGTAATGTACTGATAAACATTAGACTTTCATATATTTTAGATTCATTACACACCAACTGAAGTAGTTCAAGCTTTTTATTGTTTTAATATTGATGATTTTGGCATACAACTCATGAAAACCCAAATTTCCTATCTCAAAAAATTAGCATATTTCATCCGACCAATAAAAGAAAAGTTTTTTTAATACAAAAAAAGTCAACCTTCAAATAATTATGTTCAGTTATGCACTCAATACTTGGTCGGGAATCCTTTTGCAGAAATGACTGCTTCAATGCGGCGTGGCATGGAGGCAATCAGCCTGTGGCACTGCTGAGGTGTTATGGAGGCCCAGGATGCTTCGATAGCGGCCTTAAGCTCATCCAGAGTGTTGGGTCTTGCGTCTCTCAACTTTCTCTTCCCAATATCCCACAGATTCCCTATGGGGTTCAGGTCAGGAGAGTTGACAGGCCAATTGAGCACAGTAATACCATGGTCAGTAAACCATTTACCAGTGGTTTTGGCACTGTGAGCAGGTGCCAGGTCGTGCTGAAAAATGACATCTTCATCTCCATAAAGCTTTTCAGCAGATGGAAGCATGAAGTGCTCCAAAATCTCCTGATAGCTAGCTGCATTGACCCTGCCCTTGATAAAACACAGTGGACCAACACCAGCAGCTGACATGGCACCCAGACCATCACTGACTGTGGGTACTTGACACTGGACTTCAGGCATTTTGGCATTTTCCTCTCCCCAGTCTTCCTCCAGACTCTGGCACCTTGATTTCCGAATGACATGCAACAGTCCAGTGCTGCTTCTCTGTAGCCCAGGTCAGGCGCTTCTGCTGCAGTTTCTGGTTCAAAAGTGGCTTGACCTGGGGAATGCGGCTCCTGTAGCCCATTTCCTGCACACGCCTGTACACGGTGGCTCTGGATGTTTCTACTCCAGACTCAGTCCACTGCTTCCGCAGGTCCCCCAAGGTCTGGAATCGGTCCTTCTCCACAATCTTTCTCAGGGTCCGGTCACCTCTTCTCGTTGTGCAGCGTTTTCTGCCACACTTTTTCCTTCCCACAGACTTCCCACTGAGGTGCCTTGATACAGCACTCTGGGAACAGCCTATTCGTTCAGAAACTTCTTTCTGTGTCTTACCCTCTTGCTTGAGGGTGTCAATGACGGCCTTCTGGACAGCAGTCAGGTCGGCAGTCTTACCCATGATTGCGGTTTTGAGTAATGAACCAGGCTGGGAGTTTTTAAAAGCCTCAGGAATCTTTTGCAGGTGTTTAGAGTTAATTAGTTGATTCAGATGATTAGGTTAATAGCTTGTTTAGAGAACCTTTTCATGATATGCTAATTTTTTGAGATAGGAATTTTGGGTTTTTCATGAGCTGTATGCCAAAATCATCAATATTAAAACAATAAAAGGCTTGAACTACTTCAGTTGGTGTGTAATGAATCTAAAATATATGAAAGTCTAATGTTTATCAGTACATTACAGAAAATAATGAACTTTATCACAATATGCTAATTTTTTGAGAAGGACCTGTATTAAAAAAAAAAAAAAAAAGAAAATATGTCATATTCTAGGTTCTTCAAAGTAGCCACCTTTTGCTTTGATTACTGCTTTGCACACTCTTGGCATTCTCTTGATGAGCTTCAAGAGGTAGTCACCTGAAATGGTTTTCACTTCACAGGTGTGCCCTGTCAGGTTTAATAAGTGGGATTTCTTGCCTTATAAATGGGGTTGGGACCATCAGTTGAATTGTGGAGAAGTCAGGTGGATACACAGCTGATAGTCCTACTGAATAGACTGTTAGAATTTGTATTATGGCAAGAAAAAAGCAGCTAAGTACGAGTGGCCATCATTACGTTAAGAAATGAAGGTCAGTCAGTTCGAAAAATTGGGAAAACTTTGAAAGTGTCCCCAAGTGCAGTCACAAAAACCATCAAGCGCTAGAAAGAAACTGGCTCACATGCGGACCGCCCCAGGAAAGGAAGACCAAGAGTCACCTCTGCTGCGGAGGATAAGTTCATCCAAGTCACCAGCCTCAGAAATCGCAGGTTAACAGCAGCTCAGATTAGAGACCAGGTCAATGCCACACAGAGTTCTAGCAGCAGACACATCTCTAGAACAACTGTTAAGAGGAGACTGTGTGAATCAAGCCTTCATGGTAGAATATCTGCTAGGAAACCACTGCTAAGGACTGGCAATAAACAGAAGAGACTAGTTTGGTCTAAAGAACACAAGGAATGGACATTAGACCAGTGTATATCTGTGCTTTGGTCTGATGAGTCCAAATTTGAGATCTTTGGTTCCAACCACCGTGTCTTTGTGCGACGCAGAAAAGGTGAACGGATGGACTCTACATGCCTGGTTCCCACCGTGAAGCATGGAGGAGGAGGTGAGATGGTGTGGGGGTGCTTTGCTGGTGACACTGTTGGGGATTTATTCAAAATTTAAAGCATACTGAACCAGCATGGCTACCACAGCATCTTGCAGCGGCATGCTATTCCATCCGGTTTGCGTTTAGTTGGACCATCATTTATTTTTCAAAAGGACAATGACCCCAAACACACCTCCAGGCTGTGTAAGGGCTATTTGACCATGAAGGAGAGTGATGGGGTGCTGCGCCAGATGACCTGGCCTCCACAGTCACTGGACCTGAACCCAATCGAGATGGTTTGGGGTGAGCTGGACCACAGAGTGAAGGAAAACGGGCCAACAAGTGCTAAGCATCTCTGGGAACTCCTTCAAGACTGTTGGAAGACCATTTCAGGTGACTACCTCTTGAAGCTCATCAAGAGAATGCCAAGAGTGTGCAAAGCAGTAATCAAAGCAAAAGGTGGCTACTTTGAAGAACCTAGAATATGACATATTTTCAGTTGTTTCATACTTTTTTGATAAGTATATAATTCCACATGTGTTAATTCATAGTTTTGATGCCTTCATAGTGAATCTACAATTTTCATAGTCATGAAAATAAAGAAAACTCTTTGAATGAGGTGTGTCCAAACTTTTGGTCTGTACTGTATGTTGAATCTGATCGTACAACGCTTTGTGCATAAGTACCCAGGCTTACAGGACGTCCTCAAGCAGGCCAGGAAGGTGTGTGGCTATTTCAGGCGTTCCTACATGGCCATGGCGCACTTTTCCAATATTCAGCGGCAAAACAACATGCCAGGGAGGCACTTGATTTGCGACAGCCCGACACGTTGGAATTCAACACTCCTAATGTTCGACCGCCTGTTCCAACAAGAAAAAGCCGTCAATGAGTATGTGTATGATCGGGGTGCTAGGACAGTCTCTGCAGAGCTGGGATTTTTTTTGCCACATTACTGGACGCTCATGCGCAATGCCTGTAGGCTCATGCGTCCTTTTGAGGAGGTGACAAACCTAGTCAGTCGCACCAAAGGCACCATCAGCGACATCATCCCATTTGTTTTCTTCCTGGAGCGTGCCCTGCAAAGAGTGCTGGATCAGGCCGTAGATGAGCGTGAAGAGGAAGAGGAAGAGTGGTGGTCACCATCACCACCAGAAACAGCCTTGCTGGACCTGCGGCAACGCTGGAAGAGGAGACTGAGGAAGAGCAGTCAGAGGAGGAATGTGGCTTTGAGGAGGAGAAGACCAACCACAGCAGGCATCCCAGGGTGCTCGTTGTCACCTATCTGGTACCCGTGGTGTTGTACGTGGCTGGGGGGAAGAACAGACCTTCAGTGAGATCAGTGAGGACGAGGAACGGGACATGAGTAGCTTGGCATCCAACCTTGTGCAAATGGGGTCTTTCATGCTGTCATGCCTGTTGAGGGACCCTCATATAAAAAGGCTGAAGTAGAACGACCTGTACTGGGTGGCCACGCTACTAGACCCCGGGTATAAGCAGAAAGTGGCTGAAATGTTACCGAATTACCGGAAGTCGGAAAGGATGCAGCAGTTCCAAAACAAGTTAAAAAATATGCTTTACACAGCGTATAAGAGTGGGGTCACAGCACAACGGGAATCTAACAGAGGAAGAGGTGAAAGTAATCCTCTTCCTACTACAACCACTCTGGCAAGGACAGGACGCTTTACAGACGTGTTGTTGATGGAGGACATGCAGAGCTTTTTAAGTCCTACGCATAGCCACAGCCCTTCGGGGTCCACCCTCAGAGAACGACTTGACCGACAGGTAGCAGACTACCTTGCGTTAACTGCAGATATCGACACTCTGAGGAGTGATGAACCCCTTGACTACTGGGTGTAACGGACCGTTTCAGCAGACAAGGGGTTAAAATCCATTTAGGCGATATGCCCCTTTCTGAGAGACAGGCACAGCTACTGCAGAACACCAACCTTCCGAACTGGATACAAAATAGCACTCCAAACTGGAACCTCGCGTATAGCTGCCGGCAGACGAACAGGAAAAGCGTACAGTCAGCTTACACTCCACACCTGGCAATCAGTCTCTAACAGCATACAGGTAGAGTTGAGCGGACACCTGGATGTTCGGGTTTGAGAAGTTCGGCCGAACTTCCCGAAAATGTTTGGGTTCGGGATCCGAACTTCGTCCCGAACCCGAACCCCATTGAAGTCAATGGGGACCCAAACTTTTCGGCACTAAAAAGGCTGTAAAACAGCCCAGGAAAGGGCTAGAGGACTGCAAAAGGCAGCAACATATAGGTAAATCCCCTGCAAACACATTTGGCTAGGGAAATGAATAAAAATAAAAATTAAATAAATAAAAATTAACCAAAATCAATTGGACAGAGGTCCCATAGCAGAGAATCTGGCTTCACGTCACCCACCACTGGAACAGTCCATTCTCAGATATTTAGGCCCCGGCACCCAGGCAGAGGAGAGAGGTCCCGTAACAGAGAATCTGTCTTCATGTCAGCAGAGAATCAGTCTGCATGTCATAGCAGAGAATCAGGCTTCACGTCAGCCACCACTGCAACAGTCCATTGTCATAAATTTAGGCCCAGCACCCAGGCAGAGGAGAGAGGTCCCGTAACAGACAATCTGGCTTCATGTCAGCAGAGAATCAGTCTTCATGTCATAGCAGAGAATCAGTCTTCATGTCATAGCAGAGAATCAGGCTTCACGTCACCCACCACTGTAAGAGTCCATTTTCATAAATTTAGGCCCAGCACCCAGGCAGAGGAGAGAGGTCCCGTAACAGACAATCTGGCTTCATGTCAGCAGAGAATCAGTCTTCATATCATAGCAGAGAATCAGGCTTCACGTCACCCAGCACTGTAAGAGTCAGTTTTCATAAATTTAGGCCCAGCACCCAGGCAGAGGAGAGAGGTCCCGTAACAGACAATCTGGCTTCATGTCAGCAGAGAATCAGTCTGCATGTCATAGCAGAAAATCAGGCTTCACGTCAGCCACCACTGCAACAGTCCATTGTCAGATATTTAGGCCCAGCACCCAGGCAGAGGAGAGAGGTCCCGTAACAGACAATCTGGCTTCATGTCAGCAGAGAATCAGTCTTCATGTCATAGCAGAGAATCAGTCTTCATGTCATAGCAGAGAATCAGGCTTCACGTCACCCACCACTGTAAGAGTCCATTTTCATAAATTTAGGCCCAGCACCCAGGCAGAGGAGAGAGGTCCCGTAACAGAGGATCTGGCTTCATGTCAGCAGAGAATCAGTCTGCATGTCATAGCAGAAAATCAGGCTTCACGTCACCCAGCACTGTAAGAGTCAGTTTTCATAAATTTAGGCCCAGCACCCAGGCAGAGGAGAGAGGTCCCGTAACAGACAATCTGGCTTCATGTCAGCAGAGAATCAGTCTGCATGTCATAGCAGAAAATCAGGCTTCACGTCAGCCACCACTGCAACAGTCCATTGTCAGATATTTAGGCCCAGCACCCAGGCAGAGGAGAGAGGTCCCGTAACAGACAATCTGGCTTCATGTCAGCAGAGAATCAGTCTTCATGTCATAGCAGAGAATCAGTCTTCATGTCATAGCAGAGAATCAGGCTTCACGTCACCCACCACTGTAAGAGTCCATTTTCATAAATTTAGGCCCAGCACCCAGGCAGAGGAGAGAGGTCCCGTAACAGAGGATCTGGCTTCATGTCAGCAGAGAATTAGTCTGCATGTCATAGCAGAGAATCAGGCTTCACGTCACCCAACATTGGAACAGTCCATTGGCATATATTTAGGCCCCGGCACCCAGACAGAGGAGAGGTTCATTCAACTTTGGGTAGCCTCGCAATATAATGGTAAAATGAAAATAAAAATAGGATTGAATGAGGAAGTGCCCTGGAGTCCAATAATATATGGTTAAGGGGAGGTAGTTAATGTCTAATCTGGACAAGGGACGGACAGGTCCTGTGGGATCCATGCCTGGTTCATTTTTATGAACGTCAGCTTGTCCACATTGGCTGTAGACAGGCGGCTGCGTTTGTCTGTAATGACGCCCCCTGCCGTGCTGAATACACGTTCAGACAAAACACTGGCCGCCGGGCAGGCCAGCACCTCCAAGACATAAAAGTCTAGCTCTGGCCATGTGGACAATTTAGAGACCCAGAAGTTGAATGGGGCCGAACCATCAGTCAGTACGTGGAGGGGTGTGCACACGTACTGTTCCACCATGTTAGTGAAATGTTGCCTCCTGCTAACACGTTGCGTATCAGGTGGTGGTGCAGTTAGCTGTGGCGTGCTGACAAAAGTTTTCCACATCTCTGCCATGCTAACCCTGCCCTCAGAGGAGCTGGCCGTGACACAGCTGCCTTGGCGACCTCTTGCTCCTCCTCTGCCTTGGCCTTGGGCTTCCACTTGTTCCCCTGTGACATTTGGGAATGCTCTCAGTAGCGCGTCTACCAACGTGCGCTTGTACTCGCGCATCTTCCTATCACGCTCCAGTGCAGGAAGTAAGGTGGGCACATTGTCTTTGTAGCGTGGATCCAGCAGGGTGGCAACCCAGTAGTCCGCACAGGTTAAAATGTGGGCAACTCTGCTGTCGTTGCGCAGGCACTGCAGCATGTAGTCGCTCATGTGTGCCAGGCTGCCCAGGGGTAAGGACAAGCTGTCCTCTGTGGGAGGCGTATCGTCATCGTCCTGCCTTTCCCCCCAGCCACGCACCAGTGATGGACCCGAGCTGCGTTGGGTGCCACCCCGCTGTGACCATGCTTCATCCTCATCCTCCTCCACCTCCTCCTCATCCTCGTCCTCCTCGTCCTCCAGTAGTGGGCCCTGGCTGGCCACATTTGTACCTGGCCTCTGCTGTTGCCAAAAACCTCCCTCTGAGTCACTTCGAAGAGACTGGCCTGAAAGTGCTAAAAATGACCCCTCTTCCTCCTCCTCCTCCTCCTCCTGGGCCACCTCCTCTTCCATCATCGCCCTAAGTGTTTTCTCAAGGAGACATAGAAGTGGTATTGTAACGCTGATAACGGCGTCATCGCCACTGGCCATGTTGGTGGAGTACTCGAAACAGCGCAACAGGGCACACAGGTCTCGCATGGAGGCCCAGTCATTGGTGGTGAAGTGGTGCTGTTCTGTAGTGCGACTGACCCGTGCGTGCTGCAGCTGAAACTCCACTATGGCCTGCTGCTGCTCGCACAGTCTGTCCAGCATGTGCAAGGTGGAGTTCCACCTGGTGGGCACGTCGCATATGAGGCGGTGAGCGGGAAGGCCAAAGTTACGCTGTAGCGCAGACAGGCGAGCAGCAGCAGGATGTGAACGCCGGAAGCGCGAACAGACGGCCCGCACTTTATGCAGCAGCTCTGACATGTCGGGGTAGTTGTGAATGAACTTCTGCACCACCAAATTCAGCACATGCGCTAAGCAAGGGATGTGCGTCAAATTGGCTAGTCCCAGAGCTGCAACGAGATTTCGCCCATTATCACACACCACCAGGCCGGGCTTGAGGCTCACCGGCAGCAACCACTCGTCGGTCTGTTGTTCTATACCCCGCCACAACTCCTGTGCGGTTTGGGGCCTGTCCCCCAAACATATGAGTTTCAGAATGGCCTGCTGACGTTTACCCCGGGCTGTGCTGAAGTTGGTGGTGAAGGTGTGTGGCTGACTGGATGAGCAGGTGGAAGAAGAGGAGGAGGAAGCCGAGAAGGAGGAGGTGGCAACAGGAGGCAAAGAATGTTGCCCTGCGATCCTTGGCGGTGGAAGGACGTGCGCTAAACAGCTCTCCGCCTGGGGCCCAGCTGCCACTACATTTACCCAGTGTGCAGTTAGGGAGATATAGCGTCCCTGGCCGTGCTTACTGGTCCACGTATCTGTGGTTAGGTGGACCTTGCTACAGATGGCGTTGCGCAGTGCACACTTGATTTCATCGGATACTTGGTTGTGCAGGGAAGGCACGGCTCTCTTGGAGAAGTAGTGGCGGCTGGGAACAACATACTGTGGGACAGCAAGCGACATGAGCTGTTTGAAGCTGTCTGTGTCCACCAGCCTAAATGACAGCATTTCATAGGCCAGTAGTTTAGAAATGCTGGCATTCAGGGCCAGGGATCGAGGGTGGCTAGGTGGGAATTTACGCTTTCTCTCAAATGTTTGTGAGATGGAGAGCTGAACGCTGCCGTGTGACATGGTTGAGACGCTTGGTGACGGAGGTGGTGGTGGTGTTGGTGGTACATCCCCTGTTTGCTGGGCGGCAGGTGCCAACGTTCCTCCAGAGGCGGAGGAAGAGGCCGAGGCGGCAGCAGCAGAAGAGGTAGCAGGGGGAGCCTGAGTGACTTCCTTGGTTTTAAGGTGTTTACTCCACTGCAGTTCATGCTTTGCATGCAGGTGCCTGGTCATGCAGGTTGTGCTCAGGTTCAGAACGTTAATGCCTCGCTTCAGGCTCTGATGGCACAGCGTGCAAACCACTCGGGTCTTGTCGTCAGCACATTGTTTGAAGAAGTGCCATGCCAGGGAACTCCTTGAAGCTGCCTTTGGGGTGCTCGGTCCCAGATGGCGGCGGTCAGTAGCAGGCGGAGTCTCTTGGCGGCGGGTGTTCTGCTTTTGCCCACTGCTCCCTCTTTTGCTACGCTGTTGGCTCGGTCTCACCACTGCCTCTTCCTCCGAACTGTGAAAGTCAGTGGCACGACCTTCATTCCATGTGGGGTCTAGGACCTCATCGTCCCCTGCATCGTCTTCCACCCAGTCTTGATCCCTGACCTCCTGTTCAGTCTGCACACTGCAGAAAGATGCAGCAGTTGGCACCTGTGTTTCGTCATCATCAGAGACATGCTGAGGTGGTATTCCCATGTCCTCATCATCAGGAAACATAAGTGGTTGTGCGTTAGTGCAGTCTATGTCTTCCACCGCTGGGGAAGGGCTAGGTGGATGCCCTTGGGAAACCCTGCCAGCAGAGTCTTCAAACAGCATAAGAGACTGCTGCATAACTTGAGGCTCAGACAGTTTCCCTGATATGCATGGGGCTGATGTGACAGACTGATGGGGTTGGTTTTCAGGCGCCATCTGTGCGCTTTCTGCAGAAGACTGGGTGGGAGATAATGTGAACGTGCTGGATCCACTGTCGGCCACCCAATTGACTAATGCCTGTACCTGCTCAGGCCTTACCATCCTTAGAACGGCATTGGGCCCCACCATATATCGCTGTAAATTCTGGCGGCTACTGGGACCTGAGGTAGTTGGTACACTAGGACGTGTGGATGTGGCAGAACGGCCACGTCCTCTCCCAGCACCAGAGAGTCCACTAACACCACCACGACCATGTCCACGTCCGCGTCCCTTACTAGATGTTTTCCTCATTGTTATGGTTCACCACAACAACAAAAATATTATTTGGCCCAATGTATTGTATTCAAATTCAGCTGAATATAAATTTGAGGCCTAGTATTTAGGCGCTGGGTGACCGGTATGGATTTACTGACAGAATTAGACTTGGAAATGCACAGTAGCGTGTGTGTGAAGTTATTCTGAATGACCCTATGTGCACCTTGAATATTATATACCCTTTTAGGGATATATTTCAAATAGCTCTGATATAGCAGAAACCACTAAATTATGAAATTGCTAAATTGGGAATTGTATTTCAACCCAGAGCAAAAAATGTGCTTTGACGGACACTAAATAACTTTCCCAGCCACAACAGTACAGCGGTAACGACAGATTTAGCGGGATATAAATTTGAGGCCTAGTATTTAGGCGCTGGGTGACCGGTATGGATTTACTAACAGAATTAGACTTGGAAATGCACAGTAGTGTGTGTGTGAAGTTATTCTGAATGACCCTATGTGCACCTTGAATATTATATACCCTTTTAGGGATAGATTTCAAATAGCTCTGATATAGCAGAAATTACTAAATTATGAAATTGCTAAATTTGGAATTGTATTTCAACCCTGAACAAAAAATGTGCTTTGACGGACACTAAATAACTTGCCCAGCCACAACAGTACAGCGGTAACGACAGATTTAGCGGGATATAAATTTGAGGCCTAGTATTTAGGCGCTGGGTGACCGGTATGGATTTACTAACAGAATTAGACTTGGAAATGCACAGTAGCGTGTGTGTGAAGTTATTCTGAATGACCCTATGTGCACCTTGAATATTATATACCCTTTTAGGGATAGATTTCAAATAGCTCTGATATAGCAGAAACCACTAAATTATGAAATTGCTAAATTGGGAATTGTATTTCAACCCTGAACAAAAAATGTGCTTTGACGGACACTAAATAACTTGCCCAGCCACAACAGTACAGCGGTAACGACAGATTTAGCGGGATATAAATTTGAGGCCTAGTATTTAGGAGCTGGGTGACCGGTATGGATTTACTGACAGAATTAGACTGGGATATGGCCAAAAAATAACCACACTATTGCTGGTTAAATGCACTTGGTGTGACAGCTTGACCAACCACACTACTGAGGGTTAAATGCACTTGGTGACGGGCGCAGCTTGCCCCTGATGTAGTATATGGCCAAAAAATGAACAGACTATTGCTGGTTAAATGCACTTGGTGTGACAGCTTTACCCTGATGTAGGCTTTAGCTTAAAAACAACCACACCATTGAGGGTTAAATGCACTTGGTGACAGGCGCAGCTTGCCCCTGATGTAGTATATGGCCAAAAAATGAACAGACTATTGCTGGTTAAATGCACTTGGTGTGACAGCTTGACCAACCACACTACTGAGGGTTAAATGCACTTGGTGACGGGCGCAGCTTGCCCCTGATGTAGTATATGGCCAAAAAATGAACAGACTATTGCTGGTTAAATGCACTTGGTGTGACAGCTTGACCAACCACACTACTAAGGGTTAAATGCACTTGGTGACGGGCGCAGCTTGCCCCTGATGTAGTATATGGCCAAAAAATGAACAGACTATTGCTGGTTAAATGCACTTGGTGTCACAGCTTGACCAACCACACTACTGAGGGTTAAATGCACTTGGTGACGGGCGCAGCTTGCCCCTGATGTAGTATATGGCCAAAAAATGAACAGACTATTGCTGGTTAAATGCACTTGGTGTGACAGCTTGACCAACCACACTACTGAGGGTTAAATGCACTTGGTGACGGGCGCAGCTTGCCCCTGATGTAGTATATGGCCAAAAAATTAACAGACTATTGCTGGTTAAATGCACTTGGTGTGACAGCTTCACCCTGATGTAGGCTTTAGCCAAAAAACAACCACACCATTGAGGGTTAAATGCACTTGGTGACAGGCGCAGCTTGCCCCTGATGTAGTATATGGCCAAAAAATAAACAGACTATTGCTGGTTAAATGCACTTGGTGTGACAGCTTCACCCTGATGTAGGCTTTAGCCAAAAAACAACCACACCATTGAGGGTTAAATGCACTTGGTCGCAGCTTGTGCTGGCGCACCACAAGACACAAAATGGCCGCCGATCACCCCAGAAAAAAGTGACTGACAAACGGTCTGGGCAGCCTAAAAACAGTGAGCAATTGAATTTCAGCAGCTCAATGATGCACAGCTGCAGATCGATCGATTAATCAAGTCCTTTGGAGGAGTTAATCTGCCTAATCTCGCCCTACTGTCGCAGCCGCAACCTCTCCCTACGCTAATCAGAGCAGAGTGACGGGCGGCGCTATGTGACTCCAGCTTAAATAGAGGCTGGGTCACATGGTGCTCTGGCCAATCACAGCCATGCCAATAGTAGGCATGGCTGTGACGGCCTCTTGGGGCAAGTAGTATGACGCTTGTTGATTGGCTGCTTTGCAGCCTTTCAAAAAGCGCCAAGAAAGCGTCACAAAAGCGCCAAGAAAGCGACGAACACCGAACCCGAACCCGGACTTTTACGAAAATGTCCGGGTTCGGGTCCGTGTCACGGACACCCCAAAATTCGGTACGAACCCGAACTATACAGTTCGAGTTCGCTCATCCCTACATACAGGGAATCCCCCCAATAACGAGACAAGGCTCCGTGTTGAGGGTCAAGCAGTGCTCTGACTGTACTTCAAGTACAGCCTCTTTTATTCATAAGAAACATACATAGTACTGCCCCCAGGGTTTTGAAATCCAACCAATCAATATCTTATAACACACACAATGCAAGTACAGCAACCAATCGTTCCCGCCCCCTAGAGGACCAGAAGGGAGACTGCAACACAGAACAGATACAACACATCCCCACAATGCATCATGGTTTCCTCCTCTCTGTCCAAGAGACAACTGAAGGCAATCCAATTATCTCTCAGGACAAAGGGAGATCACCAATACACATGTGGAGACAACAGGACAGACATCACCATTTAAACACACAATGGGACAATAGAACCACACCCAGCATATTCCTCCCAAGCTGACAAGTTACACTTATTATAAATTGTTACAACTTTGTGAGGTTACATTGTCCATACATATAACTTACATCAATTTAAACAGTATAACTTGGGGGACAAACCTATCCAAAATTCACTTGAATAGGTTCAGGGGTTCAAAAGTTAGCAAGGGCCATAATCCTGAGGCATGAGGCCTTCAAACAGCCCCCTCCAAAACACAGTGGCGAGGTTGGTTTCGCCACACTGGGTGTGCAGGCTTGACCTGTGGCCTGAGCTAGCCCAATTTGCGATAGAACTTCTGGCCTGCCCCGCTTCAAGTGTCCTGTCAGAAAGGACCTTCAGCGCAGCAGGAGGTATTGTCACTGAGAAGAGAAGTCGCCTAGGTCAAAAAAGTGTAGATTACCTCACCTTTATTAAGATGAATGAGGCATGGATCCTGAAGGGACTGACAGTGGGGGATGCATTTGACTAAAAAAGGCCTGATGAGATGCCTTGGGCTAAAAATGGTCCACACGCTGCTGTATTTAATCTCTGCATGCCGGACGACTTACATGACTTCTCGGCCACCACCTAGGGTTCAAGCCGCAATGTTTTAGTGCGCTTTCTGCCTGGAATACATCAATTTTTCCTGCGGCTGCAACAATACCTACTTTTTCAGTCATGTGTACATGCCTAATTTTTCTGGCCTCTGGTGCTGCACTGTGGCTGCAAAATCCCCTCCAAAAAAAGGCACATACATGTGTCAATTCCCCTTCGTGATCGTTACCTTGTTGTGGTGAAGGGGCTTGCGTATCACAATGAAGCGATCACCTCTATGAGTGTGTTGGCAATGGCAATGTTGGCACACCCCAGATGATAAGGTTGTTGCATCATTTTGAACAGACCAAAAGCGATCGGCTGGATAATTTTGCATAGTAAAAACATTAATTTTCTTTGTGATCATCTAAGGTGATCATTAAAGCCTACTAGGCCAACAATGGGCCCACACTGCAGAATCATTGTTTTCTGGGTCACTTAACTGTCACTGAACTACCTCAGCACGACCATAGGCTTTGAAAAACCGCCTTCTCCTGCAATCTCCCAAACGTGCGCACGAGCACAGTCATCACTACACCAAGATTGACGCATAGAGGAATAAAATTTATGTCATGAGTGTGTCAACTATTGACAACTCTTTGCGGTTGTCTAAAATCTATTCGATACACTACACGCGCAGTACCCCAAATTGGAAGTAAGAGGACCGACCAAGCATCTTTTTCCATCTCCCGGTTCCTAAAATCTATTCCATAGACTGGCCCCTGATAGGGGACGTAACAGGGATTAAACTGATAGGAATAGTACTACTTAACATACCACTTACATAGGGTGGCTGGCACAGTACATTGCACGGCGCACGTGCAGTGCCCCAAATTGGAAGTAAGAGGACCAACTAAGCATCTTTTTCCATCTCCCGGTTCCTAAAATCTATTCCATAGATCGGCCCCTGATAGGGGACGTAACAGGGATTAAACTGATAGGAATTGCACTACTTAACACACCACTCATATAGGGTGGCACAGTACATTGCACGGCGCATGCGCAGTGCCCCAAATTGGAAGTAAGAGGACAGACCAACCATCTTTTTCCATCTTCCGGTTCCTAAAATCGATTCCATACACCGGCCCCTGATAGGGGACAAAACAGAGATTAAACTAGTAAGAACAGATTTTTTTAATTTAAAAAAAAAGAGGACAGCCTCTGCGGAGCTGGGTATTTTTGGGCCGCGTTACTGAACGCTCATGCACAATGGCTGTAGGCTCATGCGTCTTTTTGCAGAGGTGACAAACCTGGTCAGTCAAACCCAAGGCAACATCATCGACCTCATCCCATATGCGTTTTTTCTGTAGCGTGCCCTGCGAAGAGTGCTGGATCAGGCCGTAGATGAGCATGAAGAGGAAGAGTTGTGGTCACCATCACCATTAGAAGCAGCCTTGTCGTCGTCGATTGCTGGACCTGCGGCAACGCAGAGAGAGGAGTCTGAAGAAGAGGAGTCAGAGGAGGAAGGTGGCTTTGAGGGGGTGGAAGACCAACCAAAGCTGGCGTCCCAGAGGGCTTGTTGTCATCTTTCAGGGACCCTGGGTGTTGTACGTGGCTGGGTGGAGGAAGAGACCTTCAATGACGTCAGTGAGGACAAGGAACAGGACATCGCTAGCTTGGTATCCAACCTTGTGCAAATGGGGAGTTTGTGGTTGTGCAAACGGACTGTTTTTGGTTGTTTGCGGTGCGTTAAACGGGGAGTTTGGTCTGTCATAGTTTGGTCTGTCACTGTGAAGCGGGTGTAACCCTTACACTACCTGATCAATACAACATCATACCTGATGTTTTAAAGCATGTTATTCCAAACAATTTAGGAATGTTAGGTGATTTATGCCCTTTATGGATTAAAAACCCGACTCTGCGTCAACTACGTAATTTTCCATGGGAGTTATGCCATGGATCCCCCTCCGGCATGCCACAGTCCAGGTGTTAGTCCCCTTGAAACAACTTTTCCATCACTATTGTGGCCAGAAAAATTCACCTGCCTATTAAAGTCTATGGCAGTTCGCCTGTTCACGAACATTCACGGAAATTCGCGTTCGCCGTTCGCGAACTGAAAATTTTATGTTCGCGACATCTTTAGAGAGGAAAGGCAGGGGATTGTGTAGCGCTGAATACTGGTGTTAAGGGCATGTAAACCGCTGGTGTATACAGAAGGATGGTGGGAGGATCAATGGGATAATGATGGTGACATCTGGGAGATTGATGCTATTTGTATTTGGCTGGGATAAAAGGAAGAGGTACATTATGATTATATAGTGGGAAAGTGATACTATTTATATTACTGGGATGAAGGGGAGTAAAACATTATGATTATATAATGGGAAAATGAATGGATTGTAACAGGGCGGATGAAGGGGGTTGAAGGGAGATGGTGGTAAATAAATTGAAGGAATGAGGCCATTTATTATCTGCTGGGATCAAGGGGAGAGAAACATTACGATTATATAATAGAAAATGTGGATAGAGTGATGTCATTTGTTTTCTGCTGGGAAGGAAGATAATTATTATAATAATATGATGGGAATATGGATAGATGGAATCAGGGCAGAGGAGGGGGATTGAAGTGAGATGGGGGGAATTAGATTGGGGGGACTGTTAGGATTGGGACCATTGGTAGGGGTGGTGGGAATTGGTGTAAAATTGGCTGTGACTGAGGGGGGAAGATGAAGAGGGAGAACCTTCGGGGCAGGGGGGGGGGGGTCAGAAGCACTTGCTTTAATACACTTTTTTTTAGTCCATGTGGTTCCAGGGTTTGTAATTTGAAGATCCAGAACATTTCCCTTTTTTGTAGCGTTCTGAATCTATCCGGGGTGGTTTCAGTGTTCAATTCAAAAACAATAATAAATTACTAATAGGAGTTTACTATAAACAACCTAATATACCAGAGTCTACAGAAAATCTACTACTAAATGAGATAGAGAAGGCGGCAAATCATAATGAGGTGGTTATTATGGGGGACTTCAACTACTCAAATATAGACTGGGAAACTGAAACTTGCATATCTCATAAAGGAAACAGGTTCTTGGAAATAACCAAAGACAATTACATTTCCCAACTGGTTCAGGACCCGACTAGAGGGACGGCCATACTGGACTTAGTATTAACCAATAGACCTGACAGAACAACAGATGTGCAAGTCGGGGGACACCTGGGAAATAGTGACCATAAAGTAATTACCTTCCAATTATCATTCAAACAAGCGTTTCTACAGGGAGGAACAAAAATACCAAACTTCAAAAAAGCTAAATTTAGCCAACTAAAGAGAGGCTATAGGCCTAACTAACTGGAACAAAGTCCTCAAAAATAATAATACAGCCACAAAATGGGATATCTTTAAAAGAATCCTAAAATCTAATTGTGAGAGGTACTTATCGTATGGGAATAAAAGGTTAAGGAACAAAAAGAAACCAATGTGGATAAATAGAACTGTAAAGAAAGCAATAAATGACAAAAATAAAGCATATAAATCACTAAAACAGGAGGGTAGCACGGAAGGACTGAAAAACTATAAGGAAAAAAATTGAACATGTAAAAAACAAATAAAAGCGGCCAAACTAGAGACCGAGAGATTAATTGCCAAAGAGAGTAAAACTAACCCTAAAATGTTCTTCAATTATATAAATGTTAAAAAGTATAAATCTGAAGGTGTCAGCCCTTTAAAGAGTAATGAGTGGGGAGTCACAGAGAGCGACAAGGAGAAAGCAAAGCTGTTAAATATTTTTTTCTCAAATGTATTCACTGAGGAAAATAAACTGTCAGATGACATGCAGAATGTAAAAATAAATTCCCCATTAAAAGTGTCCTGTCTGACCCAGGAAGAAGTACAACAGCAACTTAAAAAGATTAAAATAGACAAATTGCCAGGACCAGGTGGCATACACCCCCGTATCCTAAGGGAATTAAGTAATGTCATAGCCAGACCCTTATTTCTGATATTTGTGGACTCTATACTGACAGGCAATGTCCCACAGGATTAGTGCATGGCAAATGTGGTGCCAATATTCAAAAAGGGTCCAAAAAGAGAGCCTGGAAACTATAGGCCAGTAAGTTTAGCATCTGTTGTGGGTAAACTGTTTGAAGGTTTTCTAAGAGATGCTATGTTAGAGCATCTCAACGGAAATAAGCAAATAACGCCATATCAGCATGGATTCATGAGGGATCGGTCATGCCAAACTAATTTAATCAGTTTGTATGAGGAGGTAAGTTCTAGACTTGACAGCGGCGTATTAATGGATGTCATATATCTGGACTTCTCCAAAGCATTTGACACTGTACCACATAAAAGGTTAGTATATAAAATGAGAATGCTCGGAGTGGAAGAAAACGTCTGCATGTGGGTAAGTAACTGGCTCAATGATAGAAAACAGAGGGTGTTTATTAACAGTACCCACTCAGATTGGGTCACTGTCACTAGTGGGGTACCTCAGGGGTCAGTATTGGGCCCTATTCTCTTTTAATCTATTAATGATCTTGTAGAAGGCTTGCATAGTAAAGTATCAATTTTTCGCAGATGACACTAAACTGTGTAAAGTAATTAACACTGAAGAGGACAGTATACTACTACAGAGGGATATGGATAGATTGGAGGCTTGGGCAGATAAGTGGCAGATGAGGTTTAACACTGACAAATGTAAGGTTATGCACATGGGAAGGAATAATGCAAGTCACCCGTACATACTAAATGGTAAAACACTGGGTAACACTGACATGGAAAAGGATCTAGGAATTTTAATAAACAGCAAACTAAGCTGCAAAAACCAGTGTCAGGCAGCTGCTGCCAAGGCCAATAAGATAATGGGTTGCATCAAAAGGGGCATAGATGCCGTGATAAGAACATAGTGCTACCACTTTACAAATCGCTAGTCAGACCACACATGGAGTTATTCAATTTAGAAAAAAGACGACTGAGGGGAGATCTAATTACTATGTATTAATATATCAGGGGTCAGTACAGAGATCTATTTCATAATCTATTTATCCCCAGGACTGTGACTGTGACGAGGGGAAATCCTGTGCGTCTGGAGGAAAGAAGGTTTGTACACAAACATAGAAGAGGATTCTTTACGGTAAGAGCAATGAGACTATGGAACTCTCTGCCTGAGGAGGTGGTGATGGTAAATACAATAAAGGAATTCAAGAGGGGCCTGGATGTATTTCTGGAGCATAATAATATTACAGGCTATAGCTACTAGAGAGGGGTCGTTGATCCAGGGAGTTATTCTGACTGCCTGATTGGAGTCAAGAAGGAATTTTTTATTCCCCTAAAGTGGGAAAATTGGCTTCTACCTCACAGTTTTTTTTTTTTTGCCTTCCTCTGGATCAACTTGCAGGATGACAGGCCAAACTGGATGGACAAATGTCTTTTTTTAGCCTTATGTACTATGTTACTAATTGGTAAAATTGTCAATTTGGATGGGTCCTTGTTATGGGTGTAGAGAAAGTGTCCGGAGACGCTGTGCTTGAGATATTCCCGCATAATATTCCAGTGGTGCTTGTTCAATCTCTCCCTCAAAGAATGTATTGTACGACCCACATATTGTAATCCACATTCGCATTCCATCAGATATACTATATAGGAAGATTAATAATTCAAAAAAAATGTATGGTAAATTCTTCTCCTGTCGGATTGCTCTTAAACTTTTGCGTGCAATTTGTAATATTGATGCAACATTTACATAGCTTGTGGTTGCATTTATAGCTGCCAGCATGTTTGAGAAGACCCATCATATTGGTTGGGGCTATAACGGTATTCTTCTTCTTTAGCTTGCTTGTGCAAGTATATTTTTAGCATTCTTGCTCTCCTAAAGGTGATCTGTGGTTTAGCTGGTATGATGTCTTTGAGGTGTGGATCGTCTTTGAGTATATGCCAGTGTTTTATTAGAATGGTTCTTAGAGCTTTATGGTTGGAAATATAAGTGGTGATAAATGAAGTTTTGTATTTTTTGGTACTTGTTGTTTCAGCGGGTTTATTCTTCCCTTTGACGTTCAAACATTCCTCCTGACTCTGACTGTTTGCCCGTAGGAAGGTGTTTTCTATAATCCCCTTGGGATATTTCTTGTTTGTAAATCTGGACCATAATAGCTCGTTCTGAGAGACAAAGTCATTGGTGTCTGTACAATTTCTTCTGGTCCATTTATGGGATGTTGTCTTTCCAATTTTTTGTGGGCACTTCTGTAGTCGAGATAACTATTACCATCCACTTTTTAGAAATATGTCTTAGATTTAATGGTGTTGTTATCTGAATATAGTATCAAATCTAGATATTCAGTATACAGGGCTGTGAGATTGGAAGTGAAAGAGAGATTCCTTGAGTTCGTATTGAGATAGGATACAAATGCTTGGGCTTTTTCATTAGAGCCGTTCCAGATAAAAATCAGATCATCAATATATAGTTTATAGAAAACGATATTGTCTTTCCAGCAATGACCATCATAGATATAGTCATCTTCAAAACAGCCCATATATAGGTTTGCGAAAACGCTTCCCCAACGTGGTCCTATTCCGTTGTCTATAGATCTTCCCTCAAAAGAAAACACATTGTGTGTCAGCATGAAATGGATAGCGTCCAGAATAAACTTTTTCCTGCTATATGTTGGATGTTGGAATAGAGGGCTGCTACGTAAAGTGTAAACCAGCTGTAGTGTGGTTCCCAGTTGATATCTTTCAGTAGTGTGATCAGTTGAGTCCCTCAGATAGGATGGGAGATTGTCATGGAACCATGAACCAGATGTACAACAAGAGATAGGTGGAAATAAGAAGGCTTTATTGAAAATCAAGCTGTCAGGCAAAAGTCCAAACGGATGGCTAAACCGAAGCAGGGTCTTGCGAAGCCAGAGGTCAGGAACCAGAAGGGTAGTCAGACGAAGCCTGGATCAGGAACCAGCAGGGTAGTCAGACGAAGCCAGGATCAGGAACCAGAAGCAGCAGCAGTCTTAGAAGCATGTGAACACAGGAGGACCAAGCAAGGAACTGAAGCCACAGACCTCCTATATATATGAGCTAGGCATCCAGCTCCTCCCAGTGGGAAGGAGAAGCCGCAGGGTGGGAGGCTACAAGAAACCCAGAAACCAAGATGGCCGCCAGCACATGTCAAACGAAGGAGAACAGCAGAAGGTAAGACCATGACAGTACCTCCCCCTCAAGGGCCCCTCCTCCGCGGAGTAAAGAACGGTTTCTGAGGGAAGCGTGCGTGGAAGGCTCGGAGCAAGGCAGGAGCATGGACATCTGCGGAGGGAACCCAGGAACGCTCCTCTGGACCATAACCACGCCAATGGACCAAAAACTGCACCCGACCGCGGACCAGGCGTGAGTCCAGGATATTGCTCACCTCATACTCCTCACGATTGCCCACTTGGACCGGACGAGGCCGAGGAACCGAGGAAGTGAAACAATTACACACCAGTGGCTTCAACAGGGAGACATGAAACACGTTGGAGATCCGCATGCCAGGAGGAAGCGCAAGGGCATAGGCTACCGGGTTTACCCTGCGAAGCACTCGGAAGGGACCAACAAAGCGAGGCGCCAGCTTGGGAGTGGGCACTCGAAGGTTGAGGTTGCGGGTGGACAACCATACGCGGTCTCCGACCTGGTAGGAAGGAGCGGGCGCTCGTCTGCGATCAGCCTGGAGTCTCTGGCGCCGCGCAGAGACCTCAAGGGACCTCTGGATCTGTACCCAAGAAGCACGTAGGACGGAAAGGTGATCCTCCACAGCCGGAATATCCTGGGGAGAGAATACCTCCGGTAACACGGCAGGTTGGAACCCATAATTGGCCATGAAGGGAGACGTCCCAGAGGAAGAGTTCACCGCCGTGTTCCTGGCAAACTCAGCCCAAGGCAGGAGGTCAACCCAATTGTCTTGGTGATCGGAGACATAGCAACAAAGGAATTGCTCCAAGGCCTGATTGGATCGTTCTGCGGCCCCATTGGACTGAGGGTGGTAGGCCGAGGAGAAAGAGAGATGAATCCCCAACTGGGAGCAAAAGGCGCGCCAGAACCTGGACACAAACTGACTCCCCCGATCCGACACAATCTCCTTGGGCAAACCGTGCAACCGGAAGACCTCCCTGGCAAAAATCGTGGCCAACTCTTGTGCAGAGGGTAACTTCTTGAGAGGAACACAGTGGCACATTTTGGAAAACCGATCCACAATCATGAGAATGACCGTATGGCCTCGGGATGCAGGGAGGTCCACAATGAAATCCATCCCCAGGTGTGACCATGGACGCTCCCCGGTGGCTATGGGTTGCAAAAGACCCAACGGAAGGTGCCGAGGGGACTTACTCTGGGCACAAACGGAGCATGCCGCTACATATGCGGCGATGTCGGAACGTAGAGAAGGCCACCAGAACAGACGTGAAACAGCCCAGGACAGCTGATTCTTTCCAGGATGCCCCGCGGCCTTGGAGTTATGGTAGGTTCGCAACAACCGAGTGCGCAACTCCTCAGGCACAAAACATCTGCCGTTGGGTCTCCCAGAGGGAGCACCAGATTGAGCCGCCAAAATCTGCTCACCCAGGGGAGAGGTCAGGCTGGTGCGAATGGCGGCCAGGATCTGATTCGGAGGTATGACCGAAGTCGGAATTGACTCCTCCCCGGACAGCTTGGAGTACTGCCGTGATAAGGCATCCGCTCTGATGTTCTTGGAACCGGGTAGGTAGGAGACCACGTAATTAAAACGTGACAAGAACAGAGCCCATCTGGCCTGACGTGGTGTCAATCTCTTGGCCTCAGAGAGGTAGGTCAGATTCTTGTGGTCCGTCAGGATGAGAACCGGAACCACCGAGCCCTCGAGCAAGTGCCTCCATTCTTTAAGGGCCTGCACGATGGCCAATAACTCCCTGTCACCAATCTGATAGTTGCACTCCGCGGAAGACAGTTTCCAGGAGTAAAACCCACAAGGAAGCAGAGGACCCTCTGGTGTTCTACGCTGAGACAGAAGGGCGCCTACTCCCGTCTCAGATGCGTCCACCTCGAGGACAAAAGGCAACCCAGGGTTGGGATGCGACAGAATCGGAGCCGACACAAAGGCGGACTTTAGAGCCTCAAAAGCTCGGATGGCCTTGAGCGGCCAGACCTGGGGATTACTGCCCTTCCTGGTCAGATCCGTGAGAGGCTTGGCTAGCATGGAAAAGTCCCTGATGAACTTCCGATAATAATTGGCGAAGCCCAAAAAGCGCTGGAGGGCACGAAGACCACTGGGCTGGGGCCACTGTAAGACAGCCGAAACCTTCTCAGGATCCATGGAGAACCCCTCAGCGGAAAGGATGTAACCTAAGAAGGTTACCTGGGATCGGTGAAATTCGCATTTCTCAAGCTTACCGAACAGCTTGTTCTCTCGTAACCGTTGCAACACTCGTCTGACATCCAGAATGTGGGCCTCCATGGATTCAGAATATACCAAGATGTCATCCAAATAGACCACCACACACTGCTGCAACAGGTCACGGAAAACATCGTTGATGAATTCCTGGAAGACTGCGGGCGCATTGCACAACCCAAAGGGCATAACTGAGGATTCATAATGACCGGTCCTGGTGTTAAACGCGGTCTTCCACTCATCGCCCGCCTTGATCCTTACCAGGTTATATGCCGCCCTCAGGTCGAGTTTGGTAAAGACCGTGGCCCCTTTGAGGCGATCGAACAGCTCGGAAATCAAGGGTATCGGGTAAGCGTTCTTGATCGTGATGCGATTGAGACCCTTGTAATCGATGCAAGGCCTCAACTCACCGCCCTTCTTTTTCACAAAGAAAAATCCAGCCCCTGCCGGGGACGAGGATTTGCGAATGTGTCCGCGTGAAAGCGCCTCCCTCACGTACTCCTCCATGGCCTCATTCTCCGCTACCGACAGTGGATAGACCTTGCCACGAGGAGGAACGGCACCAGATTGTAACTCTATGGCACAATCGTATGGGCGGTGCGGAGGTAGGGCAACCGCACGCACCTTATCGAATACATCCCGGTACTCCTCGTATTCAGGAGGCAACAGAGAGTCCGAGGAAGTACACAGCAACTTGACAGACCCATGGATGCAACTAGCCCCACACTGCGGTGACCACGAGAGGATCTCGGCCAATCTCCAATCGAAAGTCGGATTATGCTTCTGGAGCCAGGGGTACCCCAAGACCACCGAGTAGTGTGGAGACGAAATAACCTGGAGACAGACCGACTCTCTGTGAACGGCACCAATGGCCATCCCCACTGGAAGGGTCTCATGAGTCACGTGTGGCGGCAGAAGGGGTCTGCCGTCTATCGCCTCAAGAGCCAGTGGGGAACCTCGAGGCTGCAGAGGAATGGAATTGGCGGCAGCGAACACACTATCAATGAACAAACCACCAGCACCAGAGTCCACCAACGCCTGGGTCGTCACCGAGCCCCCGACCCAGGAGAGGACAACAGTAATCAGTGGTTTGTCAACACGGGAAACCGGGGACGAGGAGACTCCACCCAAGATCTGCCCCCGACAGGATCTCAGGTGCGAGCGTTTCCCGGACGGTTCGGGCATGCCAACCGAAAATGCCCACCGAGACCACAGTACATGCATCGGCCCTCGCGTCTCCGGAGTACCCTCTCCCCCTCGGACAGGCGAGCAAACCCCAGCTGCATGGGTTCACCCCCAGACAAGTCATCCCCAGGAGGCGTGGGAGGAGAGGGAGGCACGGGTGGGACAGCAAACGTAGGCGCCAATCTGTTAGAAGACCTCCGCAGGCTTTCCTTAAAGGAAGGTCTCTCCCTGAGTCTGGTGTCAATCAAAATCAGGAAAGAAATAAGAGACTCGAGCTCCACTGGTAGGTCCTTAGCTGCAACCTCATCCTTCAAGGCATCCGAGAGACCATGAGAGAAAGCAGCGACCAGAGCCTCATTATTCCAGCCCACCTCTGCTGCCAGGGTACGAAACTCAATGGCGTATTCAGCTACGGATCGTGAACCCTGTCTGATGGACATAAGGAGCTTCGCAGCAGAGGCAGCACGAGCCGGCACATCGAATACCTTCCGAAGAGAAGCAACAAAACCGGAAAACTCGGCAACCACCCGATTGTTGTTCTCCCATAAAGGGCTGGCCCAGGCCAAGGCCTTGTCCGAGAGCAGCGAGATCAAGAAGCCCACCTTTGATCTCTCAGTAGGAAAGGCATGTGGCAGCAACTCGAAATAAATGCCCACCTGGTTAAGGAAACCTCGGCACTGAGTTGGCTCTCCCCCAAAGCACTGTGGAAGGGGGGCAGAACCGGTCATACCCCAAAACACCGCAGGCGCAGCAACAGGTGTCGGGGTAGACTCTGGCGCAACAACCGGAGCGGCAGTAGGAGCGGGCCCAGGAGCGACAACCGACCCATCGGCAACGGAAGCTAAATGAGCCGTGCGTTCAAGCAGGGTTTGCAACGCCACAGCGAACCGACCCAACAGGTGATCCTGCTGATCAAGTCTGGCAACCAGCGTAGGTAGCGAGGATGGCCCTGTACCGTCAGAATTCAGGGCTTGGTCCTAATGTCATGGAACCATGAACCAGACGTACAACAAGAGATAAGTGGAAATAAGAAGGCTTTATTGAAAATCAAGCTGTCAGGCAAAAGTCCAAACGGATGGCTAAACCGAAGCAGGGTCTTGCGAAGCCAGAGGTCAGGAACCAGAAGGGTAGTCAGACGAAGCCTGGATCAGGAACCAGCAGGGTAGTCAGACGAAGCTAGGATCAGGAACCAGAAGCAGCAGCAGTCTTAGAAGCATGTGAACACAGGAGGACCAAGCAAGGAACTGAAGCCACAGACCTCCTATATATATGAGCTAGGCATCCAGCTCCTCCCAGTGGGAAGGAGAAGCCGCAGGGTGGGAGGCTACAAGAAACCCAGAAACCAAGATGGCCGCCAGCACATGTCAAACGAAGGAGAACAGCAGAAGGTAAGACCATGACAGAGATTCATAACATGTTCTTGTAGGAATATATCCACATAGTGGGAAAGATTGCTGGTGAGAGAGTTAATCCCAGAGATGATCATTCTTCCGGGAGGGTTCCTAGTATCCTTGTGGATTTTTGGTAAGTGGTAGAATAGTGCAGTATTTGGGTGGTCAATTGTTATATACTACCTTTCTTTTTTAGTTAGAATGTGGTTCTCCTCGGCCTGTTTGAAAAGGATACTCAGATTCTTCTTATCCTCTGTAAGTGGATTGGTCTGGAGTGGTTCGTAGTAGAATGGACAAAAAAGAATGGGTTAAGCAGCACTCCACGTCCCAATCTGGGGACAGTTGCCAGTAGAAAAATAGATAAGTCGGTGCCTGCGGATGGGGATCCTGGCTGAGGGTCCCATACGGTTACAAATAGATACAAAATCCACAGCACTCCTCAGTTTTGGTGAAAAAGCCGGTTACTTTATTGGTAACAGCAGCAAATGGATAGCAACGTTTCAACCATCTCTGGTCTTTATCAAGCTTTATCGTAGTAGAATGGGTCATCTAGTATCCTGTTGGCTATAGTTATATAGTCTTTTCTATCTTGTAAGACAATTCCACCTCCCTTATCTGCGTTCCTTATGACTAGGAGATCGTTGTTTTAGAGTTCAGCCAATGCTTCCTTTTCCTCTTTAGTGAGGTTATTTTTTACCTTAGGGCTCTTATTGATGTTTCTCATCTCTCTGGCAACCAGAGAAAAAAAGGTATTGATGTGATTACCCCTGGTGTGTGGGATTAAAGGTAGATTTGGGCTTCAGACTGGTGAGGGGTGCAGATGTTTCAGCAATACTCCCAAGGGCCTCTTTTTGTCAGTCGTTGTAAGTCGTTGTAAGTCTAGACTCCATGGCAAAGTGCCTTTGGAGTGTAATATTCCTGATAAATGTATTTAGATCAACAAAGAGTTCCAATTCATTGAATTTCTCAGCTGGATAGAAGGACAAGCCTCTCTAGAGAATTGATGTTTGTATACAAGAGAGACTAAATCCAGAAAAATAAATATTTTTACTGTGGCATGATATTGTTCCTCTTTTGGGCTGTGGGATTTCTGTCTGTTTCCCTCCATGTTTAGCACTCCTTCCTTTCTCTCGGATTCATATTCCCCCTCTTCGTCGCCTTCGGCATTTTTTCTTTTTTGCCCTTTTCAGGGGGGGGGGGGGGGTCCTGTCCTTGATCTGAAGAAGTCCGATATGATTGTTGTTCGACCTGACGGTTGTTTCAAAGCATATGTTGCTTGCGGGGTCAATGCCCCGGGTAACAATAAAAAAGACTCTGATTGGTTGTTAGTATGATTCAGAGAAGTCCGCACATCTTCTGGGGAACTTATATTGTGGACAATGATCAAAGAGTCTTCTAACATAGATGGATCGGTCTCCGTTAGATTCAGTGATGTAGATAACGGAGGAAATGACGTTGGGGTCAGGTTGAGCGAGCGGCCTTGAGGAAGTTAGAGAGGGGGACTCGTAGGGGGGTGAGGCCGTGGTAGCAGTGGTATTGATGGCGGGGTGAACCGAATAAGAATGTCAGATTGGGGTAAAGTGCGAGAGGATAAGGAATGTGTGTCTATTGTACTGGTATTGTTTCTGTAATGTGACATGTTTGTGGGTTAGTTAATTCGATGGAATCAGTTTGTTTAGTGGATGGTTGGTCCTGGTTGGTGTGAAAAACATTTTATTTGGAATTGGCCCTAGGGGGTGGGTGTGAAGCACGTTTGTGATTGGTGTGATCCTTGTGGGATCTAGTGTACGTCTGAGGTTTGTAGATGGATGGTTTAGCATGATGTTTAGGGATGTTGGAACTCGCACGCTCACTGGTTCTCTGGGGCTGTTTGTTGTTGTTAGTTCTTGTCTTGTCTTTTGACCAAAACTTGATGTTGTTGTTTTGGAAATCAGATCTGTCTCTGGACAGCTTAGTGGTATTTTTGTTGATGACTTTCCGCTCAAGTTGGAGCAGTCGGCCTGTAATGAGTCTATCATACTTGGTGTATTCTGTGTGTGTATTAAAATTGGTCAAATGACATGTTTTTTGGTGAATCTGTTCCTTTAGGTGGTGACATAGTGTTTCTCGTTTATTACATAAGAGTTCCATCAGACCCCTGGCGCAGTTTAACATCTGATTGTCTCACTCTATAGTAAAATAGGGGTTGTTTTTGAAAGGACTCTCCAGTTTCCTTCGCAGATAAAGAGGAACCAGAGATTCTTTAAGGTAGGCCTTAAGTAGTATCAGGTCCAAATGATGTTGAATCTCGTCTTTGAGGGATGATTCTAATGTGAAAAAAAGGTTTGCTATTTCCTTTGACCCGATCGCTTGTTTGGGTGATGCATCTTTTTATGGTTCCTTTCCACTGGGAACACTTGCTTCAGGCGCCGTCTAAACGTGTGTTAATTTCTGGCGTTTAGATAGACGGTTTTGGATGTACTCCATTGATGATTTTTTTTGTTGGGCGGGTTGACTGGAGGAAAAACACCTAGAGCTGCCATATCTCAGAGTTTGTTTTGAAATCTCTTTACCTGAAACCTTATGGCAATACAGCAAATAATGTCCAGAGGGTAGAGAGAGGCGCTCATAGGGTATGTTCAAGTAGATAATCCACAATAAAAAAAATTTTTTAGGTATGCTCACCTATTCGGGTTGCACCTAATTGGTGGAGGCTAAATGTAGACGGTTCACAGTTGGTGCAGCCCGGATTTGGCCAAACACTTTGGGCCTGAGCCACCCCACCACTCAGGTGAGACAGTAGAAATGAAATGAAAGGACACTTGACTTTCTGAGTCGAACGTATGGACAGTAGGAGGTGCACTATCACAACTGGGTATTTCGCAGTTTTCAGGTTTATTGGTAGACAACGTGTTTCGGGGTACTCCTGACCCTTTTATCAAGTCTAAAAAATACATCAAAAATACATGTACAAAATATACAACAATATACGCATGAAGGTCTGAGAAAAAGAATAAGAATCATAATAATAACAGGGGAATATCGTCCATATAAATAAAACAGACATACGTGAATATATGGGTATATAGATCCATAAAAATAGCATAAATGAATACATAAATATATATAGAAAATATATCAAAGTAAAAAATAGATAAAAACAGGGGAAAAACCCATGTGTCTAGAATACTCAAAAATAATCCTATTTTATGTAAAATGCGAATGTTGAGGTTTCTTAAAATATGGCATAATATCTATGATATATAAAATATAGAAGATAACTTGTACATACCGGAGGTTTTTTGTGATAGTTAGTAAAAAACTGAGTTTTTTTGTGATCGTTAATAAAAACCTATTTGATGAGAAAGATAATTAATCAATAATTAGTTAGCTCCAGAAGTGGTGATATGTATATATGTATATAAACCCTCTGGACACAGCCATATGTACAGAGATCAATCACAAAGGGACATGAGATAGTAGTAATAACCCAAGGCTAGCATAACCATATTAACTGAGATCATCAGTTCATAGTGAAGATAAAGGATGAGCAAAAGTTGATGGGACATGACCATGTTTAAAAAACAGAGGGGAGGATTTTAGTTACCATGTATGTGTCAGCGGTGCGGGCGGCACGGCTGGTGTATCAGCAGCACGTGGAGAACGCTGACATACACAGTGCACACTCTCTGCTGCACAAGATAAAGGGGAATGAGGAAGAACAGTGACGCTCTATTGGAGGAGAGTCCGTGGGGGGGGGGGCTAAGGCGGCAGTCCGTGCAGCAGGAGAGGAAAGGCAGGGAATTGTGTAGCTCTGAATATTGGTGTTAAGGGCATGTGAACCGCTGGTGTATACAGAAGGATGGTGGGAGGATCAATGGGATCAATGGGATAATGAAGTGGTACTGAGGAAGAAGTAAGTTACTTCGAAACGCGTTTGGGGAGACGACCTGCTCACTTACCTCTACATTGCCCTGTATCAAACATTGGCGTGAAGTCCGGATATCCAGGAATCCCTCGGATTTACTTCATATTAAACCCACATGGAGGCATGATGAAATCCTACATACAGGAAGGCCTTGAACAATAGAGACCTGAAGCCGAGCTTAACTATTGGGAATGAGAAGTAATAAACCTGGTATCAAGACAAAGCCGTCAAAGGCAACAAGAGGTATTTAATATTATATTAACACGTGGGACGCCACGACAGTTAAAAGGCTTTATAGCACATTAAGACTGTGCACTTAAATTATTTACCTCCATGGACAGATCTATATAAACCGCACATGTGCACCTCTCCATAGAGGACAAATCAATATTCTGACTTTTGAATAATCTTGAGTAACACTTGATAAGCATACAACATTTCCAGCTGAAACTCTGCAAGTAATCATCTACTAGTAGGATCTGTACACAGCGGAACTTTGCAAGCAATTACACATTACTGCAAGGACTAGCGCCATCTGGCTGAAAAGAAACACATTGCAGCTCAAAGTGAAAGTAGAACACAAGCGCCATCTAGTGTCCAAAACATAATATACTAGCAACTTTTACTAATAGTTGGTCAAAAGAAAAATATACCACCAACTCTCACCAAAGGTGCATCATAGGAGCTTCATTAATTGCATGTTATAGGAGTATACTAACAGTGTGCCATAGAAGTTTCAAAGTTTTATAACGGTTTATATATTACTTATTATCTTTTATTTAGTGTTTTTATGTATATTTCATGTATATTTTTTGTAATCGCCAAACCTAATATATATGTTTATAGAACAATTAAATATTTTATATTTAAATCTCCTGCTCTCTGAGTGAACCATTGTTGCGAGTGCCTGACAAACACTATATATACAATTTATTTATTTTTCCTCTGACAGGGTGAGTCAGTCTTGTCAAAGGAACCAACCCTACACCCGCTAGTGGGTGAGCCTCTTCAAACAAAATTAATTTGACAATATTTGCTGTATTGCCATGAGCTTTCAGGAAAAGAGTTTTCAAAACAAACTCTGAAATACGGCAGCTCTAGGTGTTTTTCCTCCAATCAACCCGCCCAACAAAAAAACTCGTCAATGGAATACAGCCAACACAGTCTATCTGAACGCCAGAAATTGACACACATTTTGATGGCGCCTGAAGCAAGTGTTCCCAGCGGAAAGGAACCAGAAAAAGATGCATCACCCAAACAAGCGATCGGATCAAAGGAACTAGCGAACATTTTTTTCACATTATAATCATTTGGACCTGATACTACTTAACCCCTTAGGGACCGGGCTCATTTTCATCTTGAGGACCAGGCCATTTTTTGCTAATCTGACCAGTGTCACTTTAAGTGGTGATAACTTTAAAACGCTTTGACTAATCCAGGCCATTCTGAGATAGTTTTTTCGTCACATATTGTACTTCATGACACTAGTAAAATAAAGTTTAAAAAATGCTATATTTTTACAAATTTGGGTAAATGTGGTATTTTTTATAAATAAAAATACCAAATTTACCAAAAATGTTAAAAAAAATATCAAATTACCAAGTTTCAATTTCTCTTCTTCTATAATACATAGTAATACCTACAAAAATAGTTATTACTTTACATTCCCCATATGTCTACTGCATGTTTGGATCAATTTTGGAATGACATTTTATTTTTTGGGGATGTTACAAGGCTTAGAAGTTTATAAGCAAATCTTGAAATTTATCAGTCATTTTCAAAAAAAACACTTTTCAAGGACTAGTTCAGTTATGAAGTCACTTTGTGAGGCTTACATAATACAAACCACCCAAAAATGACCCCATTCTAGAAACTACACCCCTCAAAGTATTCAAAACTGATTTTACAAACTTTGTTTACCCTTTAGTCGTTCCACAAGAATTAATGGAAAATAGAGATACAATTTCAAAATATCACTTTTGGAGTTTTTATTTTGATAATTTTTTTCCAGTTACAAAGCAAGGGTTAACAGCCAAACAAAACTCAATATTTATGGCTCTGATTTGGTAGTTTACAGAAACACCCCATATGTGGTCATAAACTTCTGTACGGCACACGGCAGGGCGCAGATGAAAAGGAATGCCATACGGTTTTTGGAAGGCAGATTTAGCTGGACTGTTTTTTTGACACCATGTCCCATTTGAAGCCCCCTTGATGCACCCCTAAAGTAGAAACTCCAAATAAGTGACCCCATTCTAGAAAATACACCCCTCAAGGTATTCAAAACTGATTTTACAAACTTTGTTAACCCTTTAGGTGTTCCACAAGAATTATTGGAAAATAAAGATACAATTTCAAAATTTCACTTTTTTGCCATATTTTCCATTTTAATAATTTTTTTTCCAGTTACAAAGCAAGGGTTAACAGCCAAACAAAACTCAATATTTATGGCTCTGATTCTGTAGTTTACAGAAACACCCTATATGTGGTTGAAAACCGCTGAAGGGGCACATGGCAGGGTGCAAAAGGAAAGGAATGCTGTACGGTTTTTGGAAGGCAGATTTTGCTGGACTGTTTTTTTTGACACCATGTCCCATTTGAAGCCCCCCTGATGCACCCCTAGAGTAGAAACTCAAAAAATTGACCCCATTTTAGAAACTACGGGATAGGGTGGCAGTTTTGTTGGTACTATTTTAGGGTACATATGATTTTTATTTGCTTTATATTACACTTTTTGTGAGGCAAGTTTTGGCACAGTTTTTATTTTTTGTTATTTACAACATTCATCTGACAGGTTAGATCATGTGGTATTTTTATAGACCAGGTTGTCATGGATGCGGCGATACCTAATATGTATACTTTTTTTTACTTATGTAAGTTTTACACAATTATTTCATTTTTGAAACAAGTAAAATCATGTTTTAGTGTTTCCATTGTCGGAGAGCCATATTTTTTTCAGTTTTTGGGCGATTATGTTGGGTAGGGTTTGATTTTTGCGGGATGAGATGATGGTTTGATTGTCACTATTTTGGGGTTTATATGACTTTTTGATCGATTGCTATTACACTTTTTGTGATGTAAGGTGACAAAAAATGGTTGATTTAGCACAGTTTTTATTTTTTACGGTATTTACCTGAGCGGTTAGGTCATGTGATATTTGTGATATTTTTATAGAGCCAGTCGATACGGATGCGGCGATACCTAATATGTATACTTTTTATTTATGTAAGTTTTACAGAATAATATCATTTTTGAAACAAAAAAAATCATGTTTTAGTGTCTCCATATTCTGAGAGCCATAGTTTTTTCAGTTTTTGGGCGATTATCTTAGGTAGGGTCTAATTTTCTGCAGGATGAGATGACGGTTTTATTGGAACTATTTTGAGGTGCATATGACTTTTTGATCACTTGCTATTACACTTTTTGTGATGTAAAGTGACATAAAATGGTTTATTTAGCACAGTTTTTATTTTTTATTTTTTACAGTGTTCATCTGATGGGTTAGGTCATGTGATATTTTTATAGAGCCGTCGATATGTAAGTTTTATTCATATTCTGAGCCATTGTTTTTTTTTTTGGGCGATTGTCTCAGGTAGGGGCTCATTTTTTGCGGCATGAGGTGACGGTTAGATTGGTACTATTTTGGTGGGCATACGCCTTTTTGATCGCTTGCTGTTTTACTTTTTGTGATGTAAAGTGACAATTTTTTTTTGATATTTAGCACACTTTTTATTTTTTATTTTTTACAGTGTTCTTCTGAGGGGTTAGGTCATGTGATATGTTTATAGAGCCGGTCGATATGGATGCGGCGATACCTATTTTTTACCAATTTTTTTTTAACTTTATTTGGGGAAAATTACATTTTTGTAGTTTTTTACTTGAAACTTTTAATTTTTGGGGGCGAAAACTTTGGAACTTCAACTTTTGGGGGTCTAATCCTTTACAATGCATTCCAATACTTCTGTATTGGAATGCATTGGCTGTATGAGTAATACTGTGTGTATTACTCATACAGCTTCAGGCCTGTGAGATCCAGGGGGCTGGATCTCACAGGCTCGTCACCGGAAGGCAATGCGATGCCTTCCTTAGGCATCGCGCTGCCTTCCATGCCATCGGGTTTCCCCTACAGCCCCACGGGGACACTATGGCACTTGCGCCCACTGCCTCCGCACCATTGAAAAGCCGCAAACCGCAGGTCTGAATTGACCTGTGGTTTGCGGTGATCGCCGACACGGGGGGGTCAACGGACCTCCCGCGCATTTAGCCAAGGTGCCTGCTCAACGATTTGAGCAGGCAACTTGTTCCGATCACCGCCCGCCGGGCAGCGGTGATCGGAAATACACATGACGTACCGGTATGTCATGTGTCCTTAAGTACCGGGACAACATACCGTACCGGTACGTCATGTGTCCTAAAGAGGTTAAAAAATATATACATATTAGGTATCGCCACGTCTGGAGCAAACAGCTCTATAAAAATATTACATGACCTAACCCCTCAGGTGAACACCGTAAAAAAATAAAAATAAAAACGGTGTAAAAAAAAAAGCAATTTTTGTCACATTACATCACAAAAATTGCAACAGCAAGTGATCATAAAGGCGTGTGTCTCCCAAAATAGTACAAATCAAACCGTCACCTCATCCCACAAAAAATTAGATCCTACCTAAGAGAATCGGCTAAAAAATAAAAAAGCTATAAAAAAGCTATAAAAAAGCTAGACACTAAAAATATGATTATTTTTTGCTTCAAAACTGTTATTATTGTGCTAAAGTGAAATAAATTAAAAAAAACAGTATACATATTAGGTATGACCACGTCCGTAACAATCAGCACTATAAAAATATCACATTACATAACCCCTCAGGTGAACACTGTATAAAAAATAAAATAAAAATAAAAATAACATTACATCACAAAAATTGCAACACCAAGCGATCAAAAAGGCATATACCCCCAAAATAGTACCAATCAAACCGTCACCTCATCCCGCAAAACATGAGCCCTTACCTAAGACAATTGGTCAAAAAATAAAAAAGCTGTGGCTCTCAGACTATGGATACCTCTAAAATATCATTATTTCAGTTTGAAAAATGCTACTATTGTGTAAAACTTAAATAAGAAAAAGTAGACATATTAGGTATTGCCACGACCGTAACGATCTGCTCTATAAAACGGTCACATGACCTAATCCCTCAGGTAAACGCTGTAAAAATAAATAAATAAAAACTGCGCCAAAACAACCAATTTTTTGGTCACCTTGCCCCATAAAGTGTAATAATGAATGATCAAAAAATCATATGTACGCAAAAATGGTACTGGTACTAATAAAAACGTCAACACTTCCTGCAAAAATGTAAAACTGAAACAAACATCATAGAAAGTAGACATATTTGATATCATTGCGTCCGTAAACAACCTGTTCTATAAAAAAAAGCACATGATCGGACGTCCGGTTCCGGCGCCAACATGGCAAGTCGAGCTGAGTAAGAGCTCCGCTGACGCCCGCTATCTAAAGGACTAAATCCCCGACATACCGGACTTGACAGCAGTCATAGTCTGGGTCTACCGTTCAAGAAGTACTCCCGGTTTCATATGGACCGGTTCCTGGTTACCATGGGGAGCAGGAATAAGCAGAAAGGACCGATGAAAGTTACCAGGTCGCAGTCAGTGCCGCGAAATCTAACCGATATGGCCGCCCAAGAGCCTCTCACAGAGAAGCCACTGTCGCAGGCAGGAGACGAGACTGCGGATGATCTCGACCATGGGGATGAATTTACAGTCGACTACAAGCAGTTGGCTTTGGAAGTTGCAGCTCGTATATTACCTGACCTGCAAGACTCTCTTTCTACTACGGTAGCTGCCTCCATGTCACAGATCCACCAGGACTTGGCAGAACATGGCCGCCGCCTCACGGAGGCAGAGAGGAGGATTGCAGCGATCGAAGATGACCAGGGTCACTACCGCGCGGAATGCTCTAGGCTCCAGCAAGAGAACAAGAAGATCCTACTGAAACTAGATGACCTGGAGAACCGGTCAAGACGGAACAACCTACGGTTAGTAGGTATTGCTGAAACTGTACCGTTACACGAGCTGGTGAAACTATGCGAACAAGAGCTTCCCCAGGCACTAAACCTTCCTTCACGCTGTAAGGTGGAGAGAGCTCATAGGATAGGCCGAGCACCGTCACCGGCAGGACGGCAGAATCGGGAATTAACATCACAAGCGGCGCTTAACCAAAGGCCGAGGCAGGTGATCGTACGATACCTAGATTTTTCTGAAAAAGCGGCCATACTTAGGGCCTATAAGAATATCAAAACACCCCTGATGCTAAGGGGATCCAGAACCCTGTTTGAGGATTTTTCAGCAGAAGTCACCAGGAAGCGGCGAGAATTTTCTTCCATCTGCTCAGATCTATATAAGGCACAAGTGAAATTTGCCCTGATATACCCAGCGATACTGAGGGTCCATGACGCGGAGGGAAACATCGATACCTACCAAGACCCACAAGAGGCGAGAAGGGCCTTGCAGCATGTCTTTCGTAACGAGGGAGAGCGGTCGCCGCGTGATGATAATAATAATAGGGGACGTTCATTCCAACGGGACTCAGGTCAGTAAGTGTTGGGGGTAGTGACAGCATCATCCGACACACTCAGGATTCGTGGCGAGGCTGTTATCATTTTACGGTCCTGTCAGAAATGGATCGTCATGATCTAAAGGAGCAGAATGGACCTTGCTTACGTGGAACTGTCTAGCTACTGGACAATCCAGATATTTTTGCTGCAGTCAGTATTTTTCACTGAGACTGCCTGTCGACCTAGATTCATTGAAAGTTTGTGTTCTACAAATGTTCTTTCACTATATTTATAGCTTTTACATAGGGCTAAAATTGGAGTGGTACGTTAGCACGTCATCTCAGCGAGATGTGGGGGGAGTGGAAATGCTATGTTGGGAAGAAGTGAGGTCTGAAAGTGTTGATGCAGGGCATGCTTCAGAGGGGAAAGGGGGGGTCTTGTTATGGGGGGGAGGGTTCATGTGTTTTCATCTCAGATACTGGGTACAGCATTTTTGAGGGGAAGAACAAGTAGTACTAAAAGTGTCCGATTTACTGCACAAAAATGGTCAAAGTTGTCACATGGAATGTGAAGGGGTTGAAATCCCCGCACAAACGGATTATGATCCTACGGCATCTGAAGAGGTTGCGGACAGATGTTGTTTTATTACAAGAAGGAATTTTCACCGATTACGGCGTTTGTGGGTGGGCCCAGTTGTTGGGTCATCAGCAGTTGGTTCTAAAGGGGGTGTGGTGCTTTTGGTCCATAGACGCTTACAATGCAAAATTTTAGATAGCACAGAGGATGGCGAGGGCAGACTTCTTCATGTACGGCTTTAGTTGGCAACGGATATATTAAGTATATATAACGTCTATGGCCCAAATGACAACAATACCACTTTTTTAAATACCCTACGCCAGGGGTGGCCAACCTTACATACACAAAGAGCCCCCCCAAAAAAACTTATGACTACCAGGAGCCACAAGCTATACATTTACACACAGTCACTGTATTTTTCGCCCTACAAGATGCACCTAGGTTTTAACAAAGAAAAATAAGATTTAAAAAAATCTTCCCCCTCATTCTCAGATCAGACCCCCATTGCTCAGATCTGGACCCCCCCCCCCATACTCAGATCAGAACCCCCTTTGCCCAGATCAGGACCCCCCCCCCCGCCATGCTCAGATCAGTCCCACATTCTTAGTTCTATCATTTAAAAAAATCTCTTCCCTCTCCTGATCAGGCACTGGGCTCCTGCTCGGGAACCTGCTACTCTGCAGGTCTGACACGCTCTCCACTGTGACCTGATTAGCAGTGATGGCCAGTTCGCACATGCAGGCTGCCATCTTTAGTAAGGTAGACTCACCTGTCCGGCGATCCACAGGTAAGCCCTGACCTGTGCCTGTGCCACGAGCTGGTCTGAAATAAAATGTGGTCACTGGGAGCAGGCAGTTCCAAGAACAGCCGGATGAAGGCCCCCAGTGGCTGTTCTCGGAACTGCCTGCTCTCGGTGACCGCATTTGATTTCAGACCGGCTCCCGGCACAGGCACAGGTCAGGGCTTACCTGTGGATCGCCGGACGGGTGAGTCTACCTTACTAAAGATGGCAGCTCGCATGTGTTCGCTGGCGAACACTGCAAACTAGCCATCACTGCTGATGAGCACAATGTCAGGTCATAGTGCGTGTCTCCACGTACTACGTTCTTACACTGTGTGCATCAGGACATAGTGGAGAGTGAGCTAGAGCTGCAAGTAGTAACAGTGCCCGATCAGGAAAAGACATCTGACCATGGGGTGGAGAGTGCTTCCTGGCTTCACAGCTAGAGCCTCACTTGAAGAAGCAAAGAGCCGCATGTGGCTCAAGAACCACAGGTTGGCCACCCCTGCCCTACACCAAATGGTTTTGCAAGATACAATGCCATTATGTCTGGTAGCTGGTGATATGAACACCGTTATGTCTGTCTCGGAGGATAGACGCAGCAATTTACAGTGTCAGCCTAAACCTAGACATAGAGATCTAATATTAGATAAAGTAGTAACAGATTTACGTCTACATGATGCGTGGCGATCCGCACATCCAGAAGATAGAGAATTCACTCATTTCTCCCAGCCACATAACTCTTGGTCGCGTATTGACTATTTCTTAGTTTCGGAGTCACTCCTGCAACGTGTAACTGCAACGGAAATAGGTGACCTGGTAATTTCAGACCACTCCCGAGTTATCATGGAATTTACGCATTCCGTGCCCAGAGGTAGTGACTTTCTATGGAGGTTTCCCTCAGACTTAATAATAATGAAAACTTTGTAGAAATGCTGAACCATTGGTGAATGGAATACTGGATTGAGAATTCACCGTCCAGTGATACCCTATTAGCTTGGAGGGCGGGGAAAGCAGTGTTAAGGGGCAGGATAATGGCTTACGTTGCAAGCTGTAAGAAAAAAAAAGATAACTGACAAGTTGAGAGAACTTACAGAAGTGCTTAGAAAAGCCTATACGCAGTATATTTTGAGACCCTTATCGTCTACTAAGACCCTCTGGGTGGAAGCTAAAGAGAGTCATGATAGTTGGCTTAGGAAGAAGGAAGAACTAGAGGGGAAGAGGAGGGAGGCTACATATTATAAGTATGGTAACAAGGCAGGAAGACTTAGCAAACCTAGCAAGAGGGTTTGCACCCTCTAGTCAAATAACTGCAATAAAAGACAAGGAAGGCTTGTTTAGGTTGTGTGTTTACTCACACAACCTAAACAAATAGTGGATACTTTTAAGACATTTTATGCTGAATTATATGCTTCCACTATGGGTTCAGGAATTCAAGGAAAGCCATGGCTAGCTACCTTATCCTTACCGATAGTGTCCCGAGATGAGTTAGATGTTCTGAATAACCCGATTACGGAAGAGGATGTTTTGAAATAAAAATAAAAAAATAATATAAAATAAAGTAAGTGACATGTAAGAGGCGGGTTCGGTGGAATAGAGGTGTCTTTTTCATGTATAATTGTACCATCAGACGAAGGAATTTTGTAGTAAGATAACTATACATGTTATCATATTGTACATCGAGTGGCGTGTCTCTTCTACTCGAATACTGTATTTACCTGTACTTTTCAATAAAGAGAAGTTTCCACACAAAAAAAATAGAACATGATCTAACCTGTCAGATGAATGTTGTTAAAATAAAAATTAAAAATCATATGTACCTCAAAATAGTACCAATAAAACTGGCACCTTAGATCCCGTAGTTTCCAAAATGTGGTCACTTTTTTGAGTTTCTACTGTAGGGGTGCATCATGGGGACTTCAAATGGGACATGGCATCTAAATACCAGTTCAGCTAAATCTGCCTTCCAAAAACCATATGGCGTTCCTTTCCTACTGTGCCCTTCCGTGTGCCCGTACAGCAGTTTATGATCACATGTGGGGTGTTTCTGTAAACCGCAGAATCAGGGTAATAAATATTGAGTTTTGTTTGGCTGTTAACCCTTGCTTTGCTACTGGGAAAAATGGATTAAAATGAAAAATTCTGAAATTTCATCTCCATTTTCCGTTAATTCTTGTGGAACACCTAAAGGGTTAACAAAGTGGTTAAAATCAGTTTTGTATACCTTGAGGGGTGTAGTTTCTAAAATGGGGTAATTTGGGTGGTTTCTATTATGTAAGCCTCACAAAGTGACTTCAGACCTGAACTGGTCCTTAAAAAGTGGGTTTTAGAAATTTTCTGAAAAATTTCAAGATTTGCTTTCAACTTTGTAAGCCTTCTGACGTCCCCAAAAAATATAATGTCATTTTAAAAATGATCCAAACATCAAGTAGACATATGGGAAATGTAAAGTAATAACTATTATATGAGGTATCACTATCGATTATAAAAGTAGGGAAATTGAAATTTGAAGATTTGGGAATTTTTACAAATAAAGGTGAAATATATTGACTCAAATACAGGTTTGGGGTTGAAGGGGTTAATAGTGACCTCCACAGTGCCTGCCCCTTTAACAGTGACCTCCACAGTGCCAGCCCTTTAACAGTGACCTCCACAGTACCTGCCCCTTTAACAGTGACCTCCACAGTGCCCGCCCCTTTAACATTGACCACCCATTTAACAGTGACCTCCTCAGTGCCCGCCCCTTTAACAGTGACTTCTACAGTGCCCACCTCTTTAACAGTGACCTCTGCAGTGCCGGCCCCTTTAACAGTGATAACCACAGTGCCCGCCCCTTTAACAGTGAACTCTATAGCAGCCGTCCATTTAATAGTGACCCCTGCCCCCCATGGATGTAGTGGTGTAGTTGTGCTGTCATACATCATATGACTAAATATTTAAGGACCTGCGAACTGCTAAAACCTGTGATCAGTTATTATGGCAACCTGGAGTAGGACCTACGAGGTTCTATTGGCTAATAAGGTACATGTGACCGTGTAAATGGCAGTTCGGATTTAAGTGAAAGGCTTGCTGGCTTCTATTGGCTAATGCAGGTAATTTGTATGGAATATCTTAGGAACGGTAAGTCCTAGAGAGCTGAGACCCGGTCTAAAACCTTCCCGGGCACCTAATGTACCTGTGTACCGAATTTGGTGAAGATCGGTTTAGTCGTTTGGTCACGCAAAAAGAACGTCCAGACAGACGTCTAGACAGACAGAAACTCATTTTTATATATATAAGAGACTAATCTTAAATTTGCCATTATATTACTCCAATCCTCTAAATAAATTCTTGGACAGTCAATCTGCCAGCCTTTTGTTCCGGAGAACGTGTATTATTAAGTCGTGTTTTAAGTAAAACTTTATAAGGTTGAGAAATTTTTACCTTCTGACCCACATTCCCTATCAAATCGTTCATAGGTTAATAAGTGTCTATCTCAAACAACGCATTTTCCTTTACACTAGAAAGTGCTGAACGCAACAGAAAATACCTAAACCAAGATAAATTAACTATATTTTCTCTTTGTGCTAACTCCAAAAACGAAAGTACATCCCCATTCCTAACCACCTGTGCAACATATATAATATCATTTTTTGCCAGTACTGATCACCAGCCAACTCATCTAGAACTTGTAAATAATAATTATGCCAAAGAGGCGTACAACAAAGAGAACCCTTTATTCCCAACCAGTCTCTAATAGTATTCCAGGACTTATAAATAACTTCCCAGCAGTTCTATAGTCCTGTTGGAAATTAATTAATTGGCCAGATTCCAATAGGGTGAACATATTGTCATATAGAGATCTTAAATCACAGCCTGACAGAACGTTATAACAAAAATAATAAATATTTTATTAGAAAATAGGGGTAGGTATAGATAAAATCAGGCATACAGGAATCAGTAGTGTGGAGAGGGATCTATAATATACCATCCACAACTCTGATCGCCTGAAAAAATCACCAATTTATATGTGGCAGGAATCCAGTGTTGGGGCACACTGATTGATATCCAGCCTCAATATATATGGTATGATAAGTGCAACACCCAGCCTGGGAATACCATATAAAATGCAATGTTGTTATAGCTGCTAATGGTGTAAGCTAGCAGACTGATACTAGCATATATTAGTATTTGCAGTCCATTGGGCCAGATTTGCCCAGGAACTGCTCCCCTATAGGCTGAGCGAAGTACCACATAAACTATGCTAAAGCAGCGGCACTCGTGATGATATCACTATAGTGGTGTGCCCTCTGCCCTAAACACAGCTGACACCAGTGTTACGCTCTACGCGTTTCAACATGCTGAGGTGACCGCATGTCTCATCAGGAGCGAGCTACACTTCAAATCATGTGTCAAAATCTAAGCACTGCACTGTAACGTGCGTCTCTCGGCACTGTGATGGCCATGTGTGGCCAGCCGCACGCCGAGACTAAATAATCTAAGACCCGCCCCCATGCCGGTGGGTGCCGGCTCCAGCATCCAATCAGGGATAGAGACGCATCCTGTGATGCGCTCCCTGACGATGACGTCGCTCTCTACAGCATAATGCCAGCACGGGGAGGAGCATCACTATGCTCTCTTTGTATCTAAGGGGAATACTTACAATGCGGTCGCATAAAGGCAAGTGACAGCGCTAAGATAAGGTGATCAGGGTATTCCAAAGGGGTCAAAGGAGGAAAAGAGCAGCCATATATATATACCCAATATACAGCGGTATAGGGGGATCTAGAGGATCATCACGAACGCGCGGTGGGAGACAGCGTGGAAGATCAGGCAGGGGTTCAAGAGGGTTTTTTTTAGACAATACACCCCCAGTGTCAGACTATCTGCTACGCCACAAAAAGACAACAGAGGGTCCCAAATAGAGGAGCTCCAAGTGGTAAACCTGTCCAAACGAACGCTGTCCCAACCAGAAATGGATGTTTTAAGAAAAGGTCTCTCTTTTGTGCCTCTACAAAAATTTTACTTGTTCAACTGGGTCAAAGACCTTCACCTCTATGCACGTAAGCTCAAATGGAAAAAATTCTTCCTCACTCATGACACTCGTATGTGTCAGGAGTTGGGTATTAGGATGGAGGAGCTAGAAGATGTACAGCTACTTGCGGGTCTGTATGAGGAAGGCACTAGGGACATTGGTGATGGACCATTCACAGATTTGCGACATCCTTCCAAGATGTTCCCCCCAATAAGCGACAATACCCCCATTGACACCTTTGTCACGGTTGTCACCCAGGACCTTCGTAATCTGAAGGGCCAAATTGCAGGTCGTGACAACCTTAGTCCCCAGGAAAGAACAGCATTGGGAGGCTTAGAGGGTGACACCAACATAGTTATCAAGCCCTCAGATAAGGGGGGTAACATTGTCATTATGGATCAAGATGCGTATCGTGAGATGTGCCTTACCATCCTACGAGATGCAACCACGTACAGACGTCTCCCATCGGACCCAACTTCTATTTTTAGTGAACAACTGTCCACACTCCTAAAGGCAGCGGCTAGGGAGAGACTTATAAGCAAGACCGAGTTTAAGTTTCTGTCACCTAAGTTCCCAATTCGTGCTGTGTTTTACAGCCTCCCCAAGCTGCATAAGCAGAGCATACCATTGAAAGGCAGACCCATCGTGTCGGGGGTTGGGAGCCTCACAGCTAACATTAGCATATATGTTGATGTGATCTTGAGGCCCTTTGTGGCATGTCTACCATTGTATGCCCGTGACACGATGGATGTTTTACAACGCCTTGAGGGTATTGTCTGTGAGGCAGACACGTGGCTGGCCAGTTTGGATGTGGAGGCTCTATACAGCTCTATTCCGCACGACAAAGGGTGTCAAGCTGTACGGACCTTCCTCCAACAGAGAGGTGCACATCTTATCCGCCACAATACCTTCGTGATGGATTTACTAGAGTTTGTCCTTAATCACAATGTGTTCTTGTTTGACCGTCAGGTTTTCCACCAGCTCAGGGGAGTTGCGATGGGTAGTCCATGTGCCCCGACTTACGCAAACCTCTACCTGGGCTGGTGGGAAAAGGAGGTCGTGTTTGGCGATTCCATGGAACAGTACACGTCGTCGATATTAATCTGGATCAGGTATATCGACGACGTGTTTCTGCTATGGAAGGGGTCTAAGGACTGGTTTGCTAAATTTGTAGCTGAACTAAATAGTAACCAGTTGGGCCTATTTTTTACGTCCGATATACAGGAGAGGGCAATTACATTTCTGGACTTGACTGTCACTGTGTCATCAGACAGGAGAATCACGACCAACTTGTTTCGTAAGCAGACAGCTACAAACAGTCTGCTGAGGTGGGATAGTGGCCACCCCCTGGCCCTCAGACGCGGCATTCCGAAAGGCCAGTATCTGAGGGCTAGGAGGAATTGTTCCGAACTTCGGGATTTTAAGGTGGCTGCGAACGACTTGCGCTCACGGTTCACACGCAGGGGTTATCCCGATCATACACTCAGAAAGGCCTACCATCACTCGATGAGTGTGAGCCGTGATCATCTTTTGACACCTAAACAGAGGCCACCGGACCCACATCTCCCTAGAATCATAGCGACATATGACAAAGCAGAAACGCGTATACGGGAGATTCTTCAGAAACATTGGCCTATCCTGCAATCGGACCCCGACATTGGTACACTAGTGTCAGATCGTCCCGCCATCACATACCGCCGCAGCTCTAATATTCGTGATCGCCTGGTTCACAGTACCTATCTACACCCCACATCTGACACCTGGCTCAGGAATACGCTTACTGGCACCTTCCCATGTGGGAAATGTGTCATCTGCAGTAACATCATGAAGGGGCCGTATTTCGTGAGCCAGGTAACAAAGGAGAGATTTTGTATTAGATCTTTGATCAGATGTACATCAGTGGGAGTAGTATACCTTATCACCTGCGTGTGCGGTGTACAATATGTGGGGAAAACCAGACGCGAGCTACGGAGACGTGTTGGCGAACACCTTTTGGATATTAAAAACAAGCGCGATACATCTGTTGCACGTCACGTCTGTGAGTTTCATGAGGGCAATCCAGACGTGCTTCGCGTCCAGGGTATTGAACATGTCACTACATCCATCCGTGGAGGTGACATTGATGTGTCACTGCTCCGCAAGGAGACGCAGTGGATTTTTAAGTTAGACACTACATACCCCAAGGGACTTAATGAGGCATTGTCATTTGCATGTTTTATCTAGAACTCACAGGCATCATGGTATAGCGCCCTTAGATCTCCTTTAGGTCATTTTTGAACACTATTCTTTACATCACTTTATGAATAGGGATGTACTTTGCCAGATATTCTCACTCCAAAACGTTACTCATTCTGCTGTATATTGGGTATATATATATGGCTGCTCTTTTCCTCCTTTGACCCCTTTGGAATACCCTGATCACCTTATCTTAGCGCTGTCACTTGCCTTTATGCGACCGCATTGTAAGTATTCCCCTTAGATACAAAGAGAGCATAGTGATGCTCCTCCCCGTGCTGGCATTATGCTGTAGAGAGCGACGGCATCGTCAGGGAGCGCATCACAGGATGCGTCTCTATCCCTGATTGGATGCTGGAGCCGGCACCCACCGGCATGGGGGCGGGTCTTAGATTATTTAGTCTCGGCGTGCGGCTGGCCACACATGGCCATCACAGTGCCGAGAGACGCACGTTACAGTGCAGTGCTTAGATTTTGACACATGATTTGAAGCATGTTGAAACGCGTAGAGCGTAACACTGGTGTCAGCTGTGTTTAGGGCAGAGGGCACACCACTATAGTGATATCATCACGAGTGCCGCTGCTTTAGCATAGTTTATGTGGTACTTCGCTCAGCCTATAGGGGAGCAGTTCCTGGGCAAATCTGGCCCAATGGACTGCAAATACTAATATATGCTAGTATCAGTCTGCTAGCTTACACCATTAGCAGCTATAACAACATTGCATTTTATATGGTATTCCCAGGCTGGGTGTTGCACTTATCATACCATATATATTGAGGCCGGATATCAATCAGTGTGCCCCAACACTGGATTCCTGCCACATATAAATTGGTGATTTTTTCAGGCGATCAGAGTTGTGGATGGTATATTATAGATCCCTCTCCACACTACTGATTCCTGTATGCCTGATTTTATCTATACCTACCCCTATTTTCTAATAAAATATTTATTATTTTTGTTATAACGTTCTGTCAGGCTGTGATTTGATATTTAGTAGTGAACGTATACCCCATACCATACAATTTTGTGTGCCCCATATAGAGATCTTGTTAAAGCTGCTCTCAATCAGAGCCAAAGATGTTTGTTTCTGCTGCTCCAAATTAGTAGCTTAATCCTAGCATTTTACATGCATGGAATAAACAACACTGACACCAGGCAGGGTCAAAGTAGTTATCTTTTAATTACAGGAAGTTAAGCAGTATATATGTACATCAGAGGGGAGATCCCGCTGAGGCTCATGGCACTGTTCCATTGGCTAGAATACATAAACAAAGAAAGAGATAACACTTAACTTCTACGCATTGTGCACTATTTTACAACTTTTGGTATGTGAACTATGTAAACATCTAGGTGCCAGTGCCATATTTTAATGGCTTTACGTTAACATCAGTACAGCATAAGTCATATATGACACATCAGGGCGGAAGGTCCTCTTAGATAGGAAAACCCTTTGTGCTTTGTTTCTTACTTGAGTAAATAAGGCGTTGTCCAAGAGTTGGAGGAAATGGGGGCCATCTTGACTTCTGAAGAATAATATCCACATCTCTATCAACCTTCTCACCAAGGTTCCACAAAAAGGGCTATTCTCCTATTCACAAAAGAACCATAGCTGTGCAGCTATAAAATAGCCCTTGAAGCAGGGAAGGTTAAGCCTTCCCTGCTCCATCTGCTTATAAAAATATTCCAATTTAAACCTTACCTGTTTTCTCCCCCAAAGTAAATTATTGATAATTCTCTCAATTAATTTAAAGAACTTGTCTTCAATCCATACTGGACAGTTCCTAAGTACAGTTGAGCGAACCCGAACTGTAAAGCTCGGGTTCTTACCGAACTTTAGGGTTTTTGGCACCCGAACCCGAACATTTACGTAAAAGTTTGGGTTCGGGTTCGGTGTTCGGCGATTTTTTGGGCGCTTTTTGAAAGGCAGCAAAGCAGCCAATCAACAAGCGTCATACTACTTGCCCAAAAGGCCATCACAGCCATGCCTACTATTGGCATGGCTGTGATTGGCCAACTGCAGCATGTGACCCAGCCTCTATTTAAGCTGGAGTCACGTAGCGCCGCCCGTCACTCTGCTCGGATTAGTGTAGGGAGAGACTGTAGCTTCTGTGAGGGAGAGATCAGGGAGAAATCTTTTGAAGATTTAGAACTGCTTCTTTACTCAGCGATCTACAGCAAATGTGTTTTGTGGATGCAGTGCACAATTTTTTTAAGCCTGCCCTGAGCCAACTACTACTGAAAACCAACTTTTTTTTCTTCAGTTAGTCAATATCAATACATAATCGGCAGCCATTTTATGCAACGATAGTGCACCAGCACAGGCTATCTGCATGTCTGCAAATCCGGAAATACAGCTTTTTACAAACCGGATTCCCAAAAAGTTGGGACACTATACAAATCGTGAATAAATACTGAATGCAATGATGTGGAGGTGCCAACTTCTAATATTTTATTCAGAATAGAGCATAAATCACGGAACAAAAGTTTAAACTGAGAAAATGTACCATTTTAAGGGAAAAATATGTTGAATCAGAATTTCATTGTGTCAACAAATCCCCCAAAAGTTGGGACAAGGCCATTTCCACCACTGTGTGGCATCTCCCCTTCTTCTTACAACACTCAACAGACGTCTGGGGCCGAGGAGACCAGTTTCTCAAGTTTAGAAATAGGAATGCTCTCCCATTCTTGTCTAATACAGGCCTCTAACTGTTCAATCGTCTTGGGCCTTCTTTGTTGCACCTTCCTCTTTATGATGCGCCAAATGTTCTCTATAGGTGAAAGATCTGGACTGCAGACTGGCCATTTCAGTACCCGGATCCTTCTCCTACGCAGCCATGATGTTGTGATTAATGCAGAATGTGGTCTGGCATTATCTTGTTGAAAAATGCAGGGTCTTCCCTGAAAGAGATGACGTCTGGATGGGAGCATATGTTGTTCTAGAACCTGAATATATTTTTCTGCATTAATGGTGCCTTTCCAGACATGCAAGCTGCCCATGCCACACGCACTCATGCAACCCCATACCTTCAGAGATGCAGGCTTCTGAACTGAGCGTTGATAACAACTTGGGTTGTCCTTGTCCTCTTTGGTCCGGATGACATGGCGTCCCAGATTTCCTAAAAGAACTTTGAATTGTGACTCGTCTGACCACAGAACAGTCTTCCATTTTGCCACACTCCATTTTAAATGATCCCTGGCCCAGTGAAAACGCCTGAGCTTGTGGATCTTGCTTAGAAATGGCTTCTTCTTTGCACTGTAGAGTTATAGCTGGCAACGGCGGATGGCACGGTGGATTGTGTTCACTGACAATGGTTTCTGGAAGTATTCCTGAGCCTATTCTGTGATTTCCTTTACAGTAGCATTCCTGTTTGTGGTGCAGTGTCGTTTAAGGGCCCGGAGATCACGGTCATCCAGTATTGTTTTACGGCCTTGACCCTTACGCACAGAGATTGTTCCAGATTCTCTGAATCTTCGGATGATGTTATGCACAGTTGATGATGATAGATGCAAAGTCTTTGCAATTTTTCACTGGATAACACTTTTCTGATATTGCTCCACTATCTTTCTGCGCAACATTGTGGGAATTGGTGATCCTCTACCCATCTTGGCTTCTTTTTATACCCAATCATGTTGCCAATTGACCTAATTAGTGTTAATTGGTCTTCCAGCTCAAATTTACTTTTTCCAGCCTCTTATTGCTACTTGTCCCAACTTTTTGGGGATTTGTTGACATCATGAAATTCTGATTCAACATATTTTTCCCTTAAAATGGTACATTTTCTCAGTTTAAACTTTTGTTCCGTGATTTATGTTCTTTTCTGAATAAAATATTAGAAGTTGGCACCTCCACATTATTGCATTCAGTTTTTATTCACGATTTGTAGAGTGTCCCAACTTTTTGGGAATCCGGTTTGTAGATGTGCATAAGTGACTGCCAAATTGAGGCCAGAAATACAGCTTTGTGCTTACTGGGGAGAAAAAACACTCTGATATACTGCACATCTGGGATTACACGTGCATAAGTGATTGTCACATTTAGGCCAGAAATACGGCTTTGGCATACTGGGGTGAAAAAAAACTCTGATATGCTGCACATCTGGGATTAGACATGCATAAGTGACTGTGAAATTTAGGCCACAAATACCGCTGTCATATAAAGTTTAAAAAAACCTTTTTCTGCAATACCCTACATCAGCGTTTTTATTGCCGGTTAATTATTTTTAACAGACTGAACAACTTTTTACTTTGCTTGGTGAACACTAACTATGAGGCAAACATCTAATAAGGGATGCGGTCGTCGTGGTGGTGTTGGTGGAGCCTCTGGTGCAGGGAGAGGACGTGGCCGTCAAATGCCAACTTTGTATAAAAAAATGGGAAAAGTTGTCTTTTGCCAAGATATTTCTCTCACCCAGCATGGGTATATGTAAAATGACACCCCAAAACACATTCCCCAACTTCTCCTGAGTACGGCGATACCAGATGTGTGACACTTTTTTGCAGCCAAGGTGGGCAAAGGGGCACATATTCCAAAGAGCACCTTTCGGATTTCACCGGTCATTTTTTACAGATTTTGATTGCAAAGTACTTCTCAAACATATGGGCCCCTAAATTGCCAGGGCAGTATAACTACGCCACAAGTGACCCCATTTTGGAAAGAAGACACCCCAAGGTATTCTGTGAGGGGCATGGTGAGTTCCTAGAAAAATAAATAAAAAATAATCATCATTTTCCGCTAACTTGTGACAAAAAATAAAAAGTTCTATGAACTCACTATGCCCATCAGCGAATACCTTAGGGTGTCTACTTTCCGAAATGGGGTCATTTGTGGGGGTTTTCTACTGTTTGGGCATTGTAGAACCTCAGGAATCATGACAGGTGCTCAGAAAATCAGAGCTGTTTCAAAAAGCGGAAATTCACATTTTTGTACCATAGTGTGTAAGCGCTATAACTTTTACCCAAACCATTTTTTTTTGCCCAAACATTTTTTTTCATCAAAGACATGTAGAACAATAAATTTGGCAAAAAATTTATATATGGATATCGTTTTTTTTGCAAAATTTTTCAGCTGAAAGTGAAAAATGTCATTTTTTTGCAAAAAAATCGTTAAATTTTGATTAATAACAAAAAAAGTAAAAATGTCAGCAGCAATAAAATACCACCAAATGAAAGCTCTATTAGTGAGAAGAAAAGGAGGTAAAATTCATTTGGGTGGTAAGTTGCATGACCGAGCGATAAACGGTGAAAGTAGTGTAGTGCAGAAGTGTAAAAAGTGCTCTGGTCATGAAGGGGGTTTCAGCTAGCGGGGTTGAAGTGGTTAAGAAGCGCAAAAAAAATATATATGGTACTGCCCAATGCAAAGTACTAACCACAAGTTTCACAGTAAGTCCAAGGTCCTGGTCTCCAAAGGTGAATCCAGAAGAAAGGAAATCCTGCAGCCCTCACCATTTACCAAAAGCTTCTGTCAGATTTAAATCATGATCACAGGATTTATAAGCACATGAAGCCGTTATGATGAAGTGTGGGACGGCTGGAGGCTGTATGCTCTCCTCATCCCGTGACCCTGATCTTACTAGAAGTGTTGTGAAATAGTGTGTGCTGTGGGATTCATGTTCTTCTATATTGCAGATGAAGGGCATACTTGTCATGCTGATCAGGCGGGTGCTGCTACTGTGCCCGTGCGATTAGGTTCAAGGCTGTAACACACAGGTGGAGCCCAGCTCTAACGGCAGAGATTAGAGAAGCCCCACATCTCCACTGTTACCTGTTGTGTGATACAATCACTGATTATCATGGCAGACAAATTAAGAGGCCTCTGAGACACTTTTGGCTTATCACCCTGACGCTGGGTTCAGACCTGAGCGTTCGCGATGGAGCGCTCTGTATGCGCGATTGTACCAGCGTTTGCAATCGCGCATACAGAGACAAGCGAACTCCCATTGTCGCACGTTCCCGAAAGTCTATGTACGGGAACGCGCGACAAGACGCCCCAAAGAAGCTCATGTACTTCTTGGGGCGTCGGGCGTTTTACAGCGCGATCGTACGCGCTGTAAAACGCCCAGGTGAGAACCATGCCGATAGGGAAGCATTGGTCTCTCCTTGTTGAGCGTTTTACAGCGCGTAGGAACGCGCTGTAAAACGCTCAGGTGTGAACCCAGCCTAAGAACAAAAGGACCAAGCATGTTGAAATCCATTAGCCCTATCCTTCTCTATCCCGACATTTGGGGGATAATACGGAGGTCTGTGTAAACACTATCTGACTGGCGGGGGTCAGACACCACACACCTCTGCTGATTGGCTGTTCTAAAGCATCTCCAGTGCTGGAACTACAGCTCTGTCAATTGTGTAGTGGTCGGAGCTATTTACTGCAGCACTGTTCCCATTCACTTCCGTGGGAGCAGTGCTGCAGTAACCATTGCTATCCACTACACCAGGGATGGCCAACCTGAGGCTCTCCAACTGTTGCAAAACTACAACTCCCAGCATGCCCAGACTGCCTACATCTATTATACTACAGCAGGGCATGGTGGGAGTAGTTTTACAACAGCTGGAGAGCCGCAGGTTGGCCATGCCTGCACTACACAATGGACTGAGCTGTATAGTACTGTGGGAGAGCCACTGTAGAACAGCTGAACGGTGTGGGGAGTTGGACCCCCAATGATCAGATATTGATGGCCTATCCTGGTGGTAGGCTAACAATATAAAAGGACAGGAAAACCCCTTTATTCTAATTTCTATGGCAAACATAATCATCATATTGGATGCCACTCAATACAGATAAACCTAAGAAGAAGATGATTCAGGGACTTTGCTGCTTTCAAGGGATATGCTCCTTAAAGGGATTTTCCACCACAATCATGAGAGCAGGGATTCTGTGTCTCCTATTGAATGGAGCAGTGGTCAAGCATGCACAGTGCTGCTCTACTCAAAGTCTATGGGACTAATGAAAATAGCTGTGAACAGCGTATTCAACAACAACACGAAAAGAGTATATAATTCCTTGAATAAAAATATATTTATTGAAATTCATTTTAAAAAGTGTACAAGACACAAATACAAACTGCTTATGCGGTGAGAATATCCAAAGTTATCCACATTTATAACACCCAATAGCTATGCAATAAAGACTGTGACAACCATGAGTTAATGTCATGAAGACATACTATGTGCCTGACTATGTGGAACAGTGGGGTGGAAATCCCAACTAAGTTCAACCGCACTGATGTCAATCAATGTAACTAATGGTAATAAAGTGGCTAATGCATATAGAAGAACCTCATCTGAAGTTGATCATTACCTGTGTAGGTGGGCGTTATGAATGGGGGTACCGCTTCTCGACGCGCGTTTCGTCGCCTGTGACGCTGATGCGGTAACATGTTCAGCGCATGACACGCCTCCTCCCTCTGCGCTACGCAACTTCCGCCCTCACCCAAGGTCCACGCATCGGAGAGCACAATCCAATGACATCACGTATGACGCGGATTGGGCTCGCCGATGAGCGGCACCGATGGATGACGGCGCAAGTGCGCGCATGGTGAGGCCGTCATGCGCACCGATACCCTCAGCGTATCTAAATTTACATCCTATATGTTTTGGGCCAATTAGTTATCATCTAGGTGTGTATCGCACATTTGAGGAATCTGCATGTAGTTACACAATAAAATCTTGCTCAGAATAGGAGGGGATATGAATACGAACCTAGTTCAATGTATTTACCCTATATCAATAATCTAACATTTACGTTTTGGATTCAAAATAATTATTTATTATAGATAACTATACTTTACAATGTATATTTATGAATACCCAGATTCATATGTGAAGTGCTAAATTGAATGAGTGTCCAACTAAGTTTATAAATGTGCAAATTCTTAACTGAATTTAAATAAATTTATAGTGATATCAAACAGTGATGAATCTCATAACGATATAAGACAATACCAATAATGTCCAAGATAAAAAATAAAAGATAAAAAATCCTGGACAATGAATTTTTATTTTTTTTAAATGCATGATGCATAATGATAAATAATGCTGTGCCATTACAAGTTGCCATAATTTACATAATGAATAAAGTGCTACAGTGCATTCCTAAATTAATATTAAAGTCCAACAATATCGTGAACATGATGATAAGATCCCTCCTTCCCTCATATGCTTCAAAACCCAGCCATGATCCTCAGTATATTACTGTGGACACACTAATTACTGTCCTTATCCTGACGGTTATTATTTTTTTGTGTGTTCTTGCTTGTAGTTGACCTTCAATTTGATGCTAATTACCCAATCAACCGACCCAGCGAAAGGAATCCATGATGGTACGTCCATACTCATGTCATACTGGACAACAACAATTATATCTAGAAAAGAAAAAATATTTAAATACTGACTCTAAACAGTGATATTTTCTAACACTTATAAAAAATAATAAACATGATGGATCCCCATCAACTTAAAAGATGCTACGGTCACAGGAAAGAGCTAAATCCCAAATTTTCGTTCAATCCTTTGGATGCCAATGTCCTTGAGTCTGAAAATCCATCTGCTCTCTAATTGGGCCAATTTCTTTCCCCTATTGCCTCCCCTAATTCCAGGATGTATCATATCAATTCCCCAGAATCTCAACAGATCAGGGTTATTATCATGGAATAATTTAAAATGTTTTGGGATGGTCTTTAGACAGTTGATGTCCGTCTCGTCTTTGGCTTTTTCAATGTCTCTGGTGTGTTCCCTGACTCTTTCTTAATTCCCTCATAGTAAGCCCTATATAAAATCTTCTCAAAAGGACATACTGCATAGTAAATTACTCCTGTTGAGGAGCATGAAATGTATTCACGGATTTGATAATTTTTCTCTTTACTAGAATCTGTGAAGAAAAAAAAATTTGGGTCTATATTCCTACACTCCTTGCAGGAACCACAGGGATATGACCCCTGTCTTCCTGCTTTGCCATCTCTGTTATCCGAGGGTACATAGTGGCTGTGCAGCAACATATCCTTTAAATTTTTGGATCTTCTGGCTATCATCAATGTGATGCATTCCCTCATTTTGATATCCGTTTGTAGGACCTTCCAATATTCATTAAGGATATCATTCATTTGTGCCCACTGTTTATTATAATTTGTAATGAACCTTGGTTCATTATTGCTGTTTTTCCTATTTGTCTTGATTGTATTGGGGCATAACAATTTTTCTCTCGTTCTTTTTGTGGCTATTTTCATCCCTTTGTGTATTTGCCGGTTACTGTATCCTCTATCTTGGAACCTACCTTTGAGGTCAGCCGACTGTGACTCAAATGTCCTTTTATCCGAACAGATCCTTTTCAATCGCAAATATTGGCCTGTGGGAATTCCACCAATGGTCGCTCTTGGATGTGCTGAGCTTGCATGCAGCACAGTGTTGACCGCAGTATCCTTTCTGTGAATGTCCTTCACTAAACAACCCCTTTAATTTACTTCAATCTTAAGGTCCAGAAAGTCAATGGCCCTGGCTGCCTGGAAGGTAAGTTTGATGTTAAGATTATTATGGTTTAACTCTCCCATGAATTGATTAAATTCTTCGATAGATCCTTCCCATAATTATGGATGCTCCACACCGACGATGCAGCTGTCATGGAAAATGTTTCTTTCCCACGCCCCTAAAAACAGGTGGGGATAGGAGGGGGCACACGTGGCCCCCATTGCCACACCCTGAATCTGGAGGTAATATTTATCCCTAAATACAAAAAAATTGTGCTCTAGCACAAACTCCAAGAGGTCCAATATCAAGTTATTAAAGGATTGTTCCTGATTGTTACCTCTCAAAAATTCCGCCACTGCCTTCATTTCATCTTCATGTCTGATGCTGGGATATAGAGATTCTACATCTGCAAGTAGTAAGAGGGTATATGTTTCGTCAAACTAAAAGTGACAGGTACCACGCCCCCTTTTATACAGATAACCCCACCCCTTTTATATTGATTAATATACATTTTATATAAAATTTATAGTGTTTGATATAAAGTTTATATCGCTTGATATTAATTTTATATCGCTTGATATTGCTTGATATTAAGTTTATATTGCCTTATATTGTTTGATATAAAGAGTATTCGTCCATTAAGGTCTTACCACTTCTGCCAGCTTCTTACTACAAATGGCAACATCCTCCCAGACATTCTTCTCAGATTACTGTTAGTGTAAAAATGTTGTTGCGCTTTTTGAGAGACTCATGACAGCTTACTACAGATTGTGAAATCTAATGTCCGGCAGTTACAAATAAAAAAAAAAAATATATATAAATAAATAAGAGAGACATCAACTAATGAATGTGCTAATAGTTGCAACATGTGTTTTACAACAGGACCCGCATATATAAAACAGGACACAGTCTGTGTATGGTTAGCACAGAGATACGTATACGTACATGCATAGGGCTATCCAACTATCTTTCTATATCCAGCTATGTGTTATCTAGCGATGTATCTATACATCCATATACCCCATCTATCTAAAGTCTATCTGTCAATTTATCTACCTATCTATCCTTATATCTAACAATTATCTATCTAACTTTCTATCTACCTAGCTATAGTCTATCTTTCTAGCTATTTCTATCTATCCATTTTATCTATCAATCCCTATCTATAGTCTATCTATCATCTAGCTGTTTTCTATCTATCTACTTATCTATAGTCTATTTTTCCATCTATCTATCTATTATCTATCCTTCTATCTATCAATTATCTATATTTCTGTCTATCAATTATCTATATTTCTATCTACCTATCTATAGTCTATCTTTACATCTATCTGTTATCTATCTTTCCATGTATCTATCTACATAGCTATGTATCTATACAGCCATATACCACATCTATCTAAAGTCTATCTATCAATTTATCTACCTATCTATCCTTCTATCTAACAATTATCTATCTATCTTTCTAGCTACCTATCTATAGTCTATCTATCCATCTATCTGTTTTCTATCTACTTATCTTTAGTCTATTTTTCCAACTATCTATCTATCTATCTATTATCTATCCTTCTATCTATCTATCAATTATCTATATTTCTATCTACCTATCTATAGTCTATCTTTACATCTATCTGTTATCTATCTTTCCATGTATCTAGCTACATAGCTATGTATCTATACAGCCATATACCCCATCTAACCAAAGTCTATCTATCAATTTATCTACCTATCTATCCTTCTATCTAACAATTATCGATCTATCTTTCTATCTACCTAGCTATAGTCTATCTTTCTAGCTATTTCTATCTATCCATTTTATCTATCAATCCATTTTTATCTAGACAACTGTCTATCTAGCCAGCTATCTGTTTTCTATCCAACTATCTATTATCTATGTATATATACATCCATATACCCATCTATCTAAATTCTATCTATCTATCTTTCTAGCTACCTATCTATAGTCGATCTAGCCAGCTACCTGTTTTCTATCTATCAATGTATCTACATATCTATCCTTCTATCTATCTATTAGCTATCTATCTTTCTAGCTACCTATCTATAGTCTATCTATCCATCTGTTTTCTATCTATCTACTTATCTTTAGTCTATTTTTCCATCTATCTATCTATTATCTATCCTTCTATCTATCTATCTATCAATTATCTATATTTCTATCTACCTATCTATAGTCTATCTTTACATCTGTCTGTTATCTATCTTTACATTTTATCTATCTATCTATGTATCTATGTATCTATACAGCCATATACCCCATCTATCTAAAGTCTATCTATCAATTTATCTACCTATCTATCTAACAATTATCTATCTATCTTTCTATCTACCTAGCTATAGTCTATCTTTCTAGCTATTTCTATCTATCCATTTTATCTATCAATCCCTATCTATAGTCTATCTATCATCTATCTGTTTTCTATCTATCTACTTATCTATAGTTTATTTTTCCATCTATCTATCTATTATCTATACTTCTATCTATCTATCAATTATCTATATTCTATCTATCAATTATCTATATTTCTATCTACCTATCTATATTCTATCTTTACATCTATCTTTTATCTATCTTTCCATTTTATCTATCTATATATCTATGTATCTATACAGCCATATACTTCATCTATCTAAAGTCTATCTATCAATTTATCTACCTATCTATCCTTCTATCTGACAATTATCTATCTTTCTATCTACCTAGCTATAGTCTATCTTTCTAGCTATTTCTATCTATCTATCTATCTATCTATCTATCTATCTATCCAGCTATCTGTTATCTATCCATTTATCTATCCAACTATCTTATCTATTATCTATCTTTCTATCTATCTATTATCTATCTTTCTATCTAGCTATCTAACAAATGTATCTTTCTATCTATCTAACTGGCTGTCTTTCGATCTGTTTTCCCTATCATTCTATCCATTTTTCTAACAATTTATCCATTTATCTATCTATATATCTATCTATTTCTAACCATCTAGCTACTATAACATGGCTATCTATCAAACATTTATTTACATTTCTATCAAACATCTATTTATCTTTCTACCTATCTAACTGTCGGTCCTTCTATCTATTATCTATCTTTCTATCTATTATCTATCTATCTTTCTATCTATTATCTATATGTCTTTTTATCTATTTAGCTATCTATTAATCTAGCTTCTAATATCTATCTAACTTCCAATCTTTCTATCTATTTTCCTATCAATCTATCCATTTATCTAACAATTTATCCATTAATCTGTCTTTCTATCTATCTTTCTATACATTTTTTCTATCTATCCAGCTATCTAACAATTTATCCATTTATCTATCTATGATCAATTTATCCGTATATCTGTGCCAATATAGACAGACAAACCCCACCACTCTGTCAATACACAATTTGAAATGTTTACACAATACAAAATTTCAAAAATGTTGTACAATATGCTGTAAAAATTTAAAAATGATCAATTTATCCGTATATCTATCTATCCCAATCTAACGTTTCAATAGATAAATATTTTATCTATCTATATACCTATCAATCTATATAACAATTTATCAATTTATCTATCTATCTTTCTATCTATTTCTAACCATCTAGCTACTATAACAGGGCTATCTATCAAACATCTATCTATTTACATTTCTATCTATCAAACATCTATTTATCTATCTAACTGGCTGTCTTTCTATCTTTCTTTCTATCTATATTTCAATCTATCTATCCATTTATCTAACAAATGTATCTTTCTATCTATCTAACTGGCTGTCTTTCGATCTGTTTTCCCTATCAATCTATCCATTTATCTAACAATTTATCCATCTATCTATCTATCTATTTCTAACCATCTAGCTACTATAACAGGGCTATCTATCAAACATTTATTTACCTTTCTATCAAACATCTATTTATCTACATAGCTAACTGTCTTTCTATCTATTATATATCTAGCTTTCTTTCTATCATTATCTATCCATCTTTCTATCTATTATCTATATGTCTTTCTATCTATTTTATCTATCTATTTATCTAGCTTCTAATATCTATCTAACTTCCAATCGTTCTATCTATTTTCCTATCAATCTATCCATTTATCTAACAATTTATCCATTGATATGTCTGTCTATCTATCTTTCTATAATTTTTCTATCTATCCAGCTATCTAACAATTTATCCATTTATCTATCTATGGTCATTTTATCCGTATAGCTGTGCCAATATAGACAGACAAACCCCACCACTCTGTCAATACACACAGCAATGTTGCAAAGTTGTATTCATTTGAAATGTTTACACAATTCAAAATTTCAAAGTGTTGTACAATATGCTGTAAAAATGTTAAAATGCTCAATTTATCCGTATAGCTATCAATCTTTCTATCCTTCTATCAATCTATCTATTTATCTTTCTATCAAACATCTATTTATCTTTCTATCTAACCGTCTATCTTGCCACTATCTTGCTAACTATCACATATCTATTTATCTATCAATTATCTATCTATCTATCTATCTATCTATCTATCTACATATCTAACTATCTACCTATTTGACTATTTATCTAACATTTTATCTAGACATCTATCTATCAATTTATCTATCTGCCTATCTATTTTATCTATCTATCCATTCTATCCATCTGTCTATCTATCTATCTTTATATCTATTACCTATCTTTCCATTATCTTTCTATCAATAACATATCTATTTATCTATCAATTTAGCAATCAACAATCTATCTAAATATCTGGCATTTTATTTATCTAGCTTCTAATATCTAACAGCCTATCTTTCTTTCTATCTTTCTATCAATCTATCTATATATCGACCTATTTATTTCAGCTGTCTTTCTATCTATCTTTCTATTATCTACCTTTCCATTATTTTTCTATCACATATCTCTTTATTTATATATCAATTTATCTATCCATTTATCTTTATATCTATCTTGCTATTAAGCTGTTTATATATCTACCTATCTTTCCACTTTCCTACAGATGGCAACATCCTCCAGACATTCGTCTCAGATCACTGCTAATGCTAAAACAGGATGTTGAGGTTTTTTTAGAGCCTCCTGACAGCTGACTACAAATGGTGAAATCTAATGTCATAATCTAATGTCCAAATGAATACAAAAGCACAAGGTTTTTGATATAAAAGCCAACCACTTTGATATGAATTTATATTAAAAAAACCTTGTGTTTACACATTAAGTAGTTGCTGTCTTTCAAATAGTTAGATTATGTTTTATAAGAATTTATATGTTTATTATAGGCCTTTTTATGTCCAAATCTTAATTTTATATTAAAAACTTATCAAATTATACAGGTTGTTACGTTTCATTTTGATAAAAATCTTTTTGGATATGCCCATTTCTAACACTTTGATAAGTTTTTAATATAAAATTAAGATTTGGACATAAAAAGGCCTATAATAAACATATAAATTCTTATAAAACATAATCTAACTATTTGAAAGACAGCAACTACTTAATGTGTAAACACAAGGTTTTTTATATAAATTCATATCAAAGTGGTTGGCTTTTATATCAAAAACCTTGTGCTTTTGTATTCATTTGGACATTAGATTATGACATTAGATTTCACCATTTGTAGTCAGCTGTCAGGAGGCTCTCAAAAAACCTCAACATCCTGTTTTAGCATTAGCAGTGATCTGAGACGAATGTCTGGAGGATGTTGCCATCTGTAGGAAAGTGGAAAGATAGGTAGATATATAAACAGCTTAATAGCAAGATAGATATAAAGATAAATGGATAGATAAATTGATATATAAATAAAGAGATATGTGATAGAAAAATAATGGAAAGATAGATAATAGAAAGATAGATAGAAAGACAGCTGAAATAAATAGGTCGATATATAGATAGATTGATAGAAAGATAGAAAGAAAGATAGGCTGTTAGATATTAGAAGCTAGATAAATAAAATGCCAGATATTTAGATAGATTGTTGATTGCTAAATTGATAGATAAATAGATATGTTATTGATAGAAAGATAATTTAAAGATAGGTAATAGATATAAAGATAGATAGATAGACAGATGGATAGAATGGATAGATAGATAAAATAGATAGGCAGATAGATAAATTGATAGATAGATGTCTAGATAAAATGTTAGATAAATAGTCAAATAGGTAGATAGTTAGATATGTAGATAGATATATAGATAGATAAATTGATAGATAGATGTCTAGATAAATTGTTAGATAAATAGTCAAATAGGTAGATAGTTAGATATGTAGATAGATAGATAGATAGATAGATAAATTGATAGATAAATAGATATGTGATAGTTAGCAAGATAGTGGCAAGATAGACGTTTAGATAGAAAGATAAATAGATGTTTGATAGAAAGATAAATAGATAGATTGATAGAAGGATAGAAAGATTGATAGCTATACGGATAAATTGAGCATTTTAACATTTTTACAGCATATTGTACAACACTTTGAAATTTTGAATTGTGTAAACATTTCAAATGAATACAACTTTGCAACATTGCTGTGTGTATTGACAGAGTGGTGGGGTTTGTCTGTCTATATTGGCACAGCTATACAGATAAAATGACCATAGATAGATAAATGGATAAATTGTTAGATAGCTGGATAGATAGAAAAATTGATAGAAAGATAGATAGACAGACATATCAATGGATAAATTGTTAGATAAATGGATAGATTGATAGGAAAATAGAACGATTGGAAGTTAGATAGATATTAGAAGCTAGATAAATAGATAGCTAAAATAGATAGAAAGACATATAGATAATAGATAGAAAAATGGATAGATAATAGATAGAAAGAAAGCTAGATATATAATTGTCACGGCTGTTTAAGGGTAACCAGAGCATACACAGTAAGAAGAGCTACTGACCGGACCCCAAACTAGGGAAGAGAAAGGGTGACCCCTGTCAGACCCTCAACACTCTCCCTATGATGCTAAAGCACATGCCCGGATCCAAATGGTGGAACGAGGCATGCCCGCGTACCTTAGACTGATGAGCCCTGTAACCCCTACAATAGTGGAAGGGGCACGGCCACCGATGCCCTGCTCAGAATATGGAGGGAACCGTGGCCACCTCAGATCCAGTCAGGAAATCACCAGGTACACAACAAAGTCTGCACACTTAGCTGATGGAGCTGCAGCCGCAGAGAAGACGGATCCAAGGGCCGCTGGCAATATCCGGAGTGCTTGCAGCAGCAGAACACAGGTCCAGAGAACTAGTAGCTAAAGAAGTGAAGATACTCAAGGCAGAGCTACAACTGAAAAGAGAAATATAATCCACGCCCTGCAATAGGAGGAGGGGTGATTTAAAGGCAGGGAAATCAAACGCAGGAGAGACAGCTGGGAGTAAAGACCTCATCACAGGGGCGGAGAAACAGAACAGTGAGAACACCTCCAAACTCTAAGTGACATCATCACAGGGGTGGAGACACAGAGCTGTGAGAACGTCTCAAAGCTCTGGTAGTGACAGTACCCCCCCCCCCTCTACGGGTGGACTCCGGACACCCAGGACCCACCTTCCCAGGATGAGCCCTATGAAATGCCCTGATAAGGCGAGTGGCTTTAATGTCCGACATCGGAACCCACATCCTCTCCTCAGGACCATAACCCTTCCAATGAACGAGGTACTGAAGAGAACCGCGGACAATGCGAGAGTCCACAATTCTGGAAACCTCAAACTCCAGATTGCCATCAACCAAAATCGGAGGAGGAGGCAAAGAGGAGGGTACCGTGGGCTGGACATATGGTTTTAAGAGAGATCTGTGAAATACATTATGTATCTTCCAAACCCGTGGAAGATCAAGGCGGAAGGCAACAGGATTGATGACTGACAAAATTTTATAAGGCCCAATAAACTTGGGACCCAATTTCCAGGAGGGAACCTTCAGTTTAATATTTCTTGTAGACAACCACACCAGATCACCCACATTCAGGTCCGAACCAGGCACACGTCTCTTATCAGCCACACGCTTATACTTCTCACTCATCTTTCTGAGATTACTCTGAATCTTTTGCCAAATGGTAGACAAAGACGAGGAAAATCTCTCCTCCTCAGGTAAACCAGAAAGAGCCCCTCCCGAAAATGTCCCAAACTGTGGATGGAACCCATATGCACCAAAAAATGGTGACTTATCAGAAGATTCCTGACGACGGTTGTTCAAAGCAAACTCAGCAAGAGGGAGAAATGAACACCAATCCTCCTGGTTCTCTGCCACAAAACAGCGCAAATATGTCTCCAGATTCTGATTGAGGTGCTCAGTCTGACCATTCGACTGCGGGTGAAAAGCAGAAGAGAAGGACAGCCGAACCCCCAGGCGAGAACAGAAAGCCTTCCAGAACCTGGACACAAACTGCGTGCCTCTATCGGAAACAATCTCAGAGGGAATGCCGTGCAATTTAACAATATGATCGACAAAAGCTTGCGCCAACGTTTTAGCATTGGGTAAACCAGGGAAAGGAACGAAATAAGCCATCTTGCTAAAACGGTCCACAACCACCAGGATCACCGACTTCCCCGAGGAACGAGGAAGATCCGTGATAAAGTCCATGGACAGGTGTGTCCAAGGACGGGAAGGTATGGGTAACGGGAGAAGGGAACCTGAAGGTCGTGAACGAGGGACCTTAGCGCGAGCGCACGTCTCACAAGCCGCCACAAAACCCTCCACAGACTTACGAAGAGCCGGCCACCAAAATCTCTGAGCAATGAGATCTACCGTGGCTCTACTCCTGGGGTGACCAGCAAGAACCGTATCATGATGTTCCTTAAAGAGTTTGTGACGTAGCTCAGGAGGCATGAACAACTTCCCGGAGGGACAACGGGCAGGTGCCTCAGACTGGGCAGCCTGGACCTCGGCCTCCAAATCGGAATATAGAGCAGAAACAACTACCCCCTCCGCCAAAATGGGACCCGGGTCCTCGGAGTTTCCTCCTCCCGGAAAACAGCGAGAGAGAGCATCAGCCTTCACATTCTTGATCCCAGGGCGGAAAGTAACAACAAAATTGAATCTGGAGAAGAACAGAGACCATCTGGCCTGTCTCGGATTCATACGCCTGGCCGACTCCAAGTACGCCAGATTCTTATGGTCGGTAAAAATGGTGATAGGGTGCCTGGCCCCCTCCAACCAATGGCGCCATTCCTCGAAAGCCAACTTGATGGCCAACAACTCCCTATCTCCCACATCATAGTTTCTCTCTGCCGGGGAGAGTTTTCTAGAGAAAAAGGCACAAGGTCGCCATTTGGCAGGAGAGGGGCCCTGGGACAAAACTGCACCCACACCCACCTCGGAAGCATCCACCTCAACAATAAAAGGTAAGGAAACATCGGGATGCACCAAGATGGGAGCAGACGCAAAACTCTCTTTAATCTTAGAAAAGGCTGCAAGCGCCTCCTCCGACCAAGAGGAAAAATCCGTCCCCTTTTTTGTCATGTCAGTAAGGGGTTTGACAATAGAGGAATAATTCAAAATGAACTTTCTGTAGTAGTTAGCAAAACCCAGAAAGCGCATCAATGCCTTCTGATTTTCAGGAAGCTCCCACTCCAGCACAGCACGGACCTTCTCCGGATCCATACGAAAACCAGAAGCAGAGAGGAGAAAACCCAGAAATTGAATCTCCGATACCATAAAAAGACATGTCTCCAGCTTGGCATACAGTTTATTTTCCCGCAGTATCTGCAGGACCTGAAAAAGATAATCCTGATGGGTCTGAACATCAGGGGAAAAAATCAAAATATCATCAAGATACACCAATACAAATTTCCCCATTAAATGATAGAAAATACTATTAACAAAATGCTGAAAGACGGCCGGAGCATTCATCAGGCCGAAAGGCATAACGAGATTCTCAAAATGCCCGTTAGGGGTATTAAAGGCCGTTTTCCATTCATCCCCCTCTCTGACCCTGACCAGGTTGTACGCGCCTCTCAGATCCAATTTGGAAAACACCATGGCCCCACCAATTTGGTTGAAGAGGTCCGGGATCAGAGGAAGGGGATAGGGATCGCGAATCGTGATACGGTTCAGCTCCCTAAAATCTAAGCAAGGTCTCAGAGAGCCATCTTTTTTTTTAACAAAAAAAAAAAACCCGCGGCAACAGGCGACTTTGAGGGACGAATATGCCCCTTCTCGAGACTCTCGGAGATATAGGTTCGCATTGCGAGTCTTTCCGGTTGTGAGAGATTGTAGAGGCGTGCCTTTGGCAGCTTGGCGCCGGGAATGAGGTTAATGGGACAGTCAAACTCCCGGTGAGGAGGTAGCTCCCGAACACCGCTCTCGGAAAACACATCCGAGAAATCAGAGAGAAATGATGGCAGAGTTTTAGTAGACACCTCTGCAAGAGTGGCTGTGAGACAATTCTCTCTACAAAAGTCACTCCACTCATTTATTTGCCTTCCTTGCCAATCAATAGTGGGGTTATGTCTAGTGAGCCAGGGTAGCCCCAAAACTAGAGGAGAAGGCAATCCGTTAAGGACAAAACAAGATATCTCCTCCACATGAGTGTCACCTACAGCTAGCCGGATATTGTGAACAATGCCTTTCAGAGATCTCTGCGAGAGTGGGGCAGAGTCAATAGCAAAAACAGGTATATCCTTTTCTAATGTACAAACCTGAAAAGCATGCAAGGCTACAAATTGAGTGTCAATAAGATTGACGGCCGCTCCACTATCGACAAAAATCTCACAAGGAATGACTTTGCTCTCTTGCGCCACACTGGCAGACAGGAGAAAACGGGAACTGCAGGTCAAAGGAAAAGCATCAATTCCCACATCAACTTTGCCCAAAGTAGCAGATGAAGCAGAACTTGATGATCTACCTCTTGAGGTCTTTCTCTTATTATCGCTCTTAGTACAGGTCAGGAATCTCCTAGACGGACAAACATTTGCCAAATGACCTATGCCCCCACAACAAAAACACACCATATTCTGAGGACTAAATCCTCTTTTATCAGGGGCAAGTCGGCCTAGCTGCATGGGCTCCTCCTCAGAGGGGAGCGAGACAGGATGAGACCCCTGCATACTGAATGAGTCCGCACCATTGCCCCTAGACTGACAATGGCTGGACGGAGAGGTCTTGTTTCTTTCCCTTAGACGCCTGTCAAGGCGTACCGCTAATGACATGGCAGACTCTAAGGACGTTGGTCTCTCATGGAAAGCAAAGGCATCTTTCAAACCCTCTGAGAGACCATGACAGAACTGACTTCGGAGTGCAGCATCATTCCAGCCTGAATCAGCTGCCCATCTCCGAAATTCAGAACAATAAAGCTCCGCAGACAGTTTGTTCTGGCATAGAACACGCAAGTTCGATTCTGCCAGAGCAACACGATCCGGGTCATCATATATCTGCCCCAGGGCCACAAAAAATCTTTCCACGGATCGAAGGGAAGGGGATCCTGATGGCAGCGAAAAAGCCCAAGTCTGAGCATTACCTCTGAGCAGGGAGATGACAATCCTCACCCTCTGTTCCTCATTACCAGAGGAGTGGGGACACAAACAAAAATGGAGTTTACATGCCTCTCTGAAGCGAACAAAATTCTCACTGCCCCCGGAGAACGTTTCCGGAAGTGAGACCTTTGGCTCGCAACAGACTCCATGAGCCGGAGCAGAGCCCAATGCTTGTAGCTGAATCAGAGATTGACGGAGATCCTCTACTTCCAAAGAAAGACCCTGCATGCGGTCAACCAGGTCAGAAAGCGGATCCATGTCAACAAGGACGGTTTTGGTGGATTATAATGTCACGGCTGTTTAAGGGTAACCAGAGCATACACAGTAAGAAGAGCTACTGACCGGACCCCAAACTAGGGAAGAGAAAGGGTGACCCCTGTCAGACCCTCAACACTCTCCCTATGATGCTAAAGCACATGCCCGGATCCAAATGGTGGAACGAGGCATGCCCGCGTACCTTAGACTGATGAGCCCTGTAACCCCTACAATAGTGGAAGGGGCACGGCCACCGATGCCCTGCTCAGAATATGGAGGGAACCGTGGCCACCTCAGATCCAGTCAGGAAATCACCAGGTACACAACAAAGTCTGCACACTTAGCTGATGGAGCTGCAGCCGCAGAGAAGACGGATCCAAGGGCCGCTGGCAATATCCGGAGTGCTTGCAGCAGCAGAACACAGGTCCAGAGAACTAGTAGCTAAAGAAGTGAAGATACTCAAGGCAGAGCTACAACTGAAAAGAGAAATATAATCCACGCCCTGCAATAGGAGGAGGGGTGATTTAAAGGCAGGGAAATCAAACGCAGGAGAGACAGCTGGGAGTAAAGACCTCATCACAGGGGCGGAGAAACAGAACAGTGAGAACACCTCCAAACTCTAAGTGACATCATCACAGGGGTGGAGACACAGAGCTGTGAGAACGTCTCAAAGCTCTGGTAGTGACAATAATAGATAGAAAGACAGTTAGCTATGTAGATAGATAAATAGATGTTTGATAGAAAGGTAAATAAATGTTTGATAGCTAGCCATGTTATAGTAGCTAGATGGTTAGAAATAGATAGATATATAGATAGATAGATAAATGGATAAATTGTTAGAAAAATGGATAGAATGATAGGGAAAACAGATCGAAAGACAGCCAGTTAGATAGATAGAAAGATACATCTGTTAGATAGCTAGATAGATAGAAAGATAGATAGAAAGATAGATAATAGATAAGATAGTTGGATAGATAAATGGATAGATAACAGATAGCTGGATAGATAGATAGATAGATAGATAGATAGATAGATAGATAGATAGATAGATAGACAGTTGTCTGGATAAAAATGGATTGATAGATAAAATGGATAGATAGAAATAGCTAGAAAGATAGACTATAGCTAGGTAGATAAAAAGATAGATATATAATTGTTAGATAGAAGGATAGATAGGTAGATAAATTGATAGATAGACTTTAGATAGATGGGGTATATGGCTGTATAGATACATAGATAGATAAAATGGAAAGATAGATAACAGATAGATGTAAAGATAGACTATAGATAGGTAGATAGAAATATAGATAATTGATAGATAGATAGATAGATAGATAGATAGAAGGATAGATAATAGATAGATAGATGGAAAAATAGACTAAAGATAAGTAGATAGATAGAAAACAGATGGATAGATAGACGATAGATAGGTAGCTAGAAAGATAGATAGATAGAATTTAGATAGATGGGTATATGGATGTATATATACATAGATAATAGATAGTTGGATAGATAAATGGATAGAAAACAGATAGCTGGCTAGATAGATAGATAGATAGATAGATAGATAGATAGATAGATAGACAGTTGTCTGGATAAAAATGGATTGATAGATAAAATGGATAGATAGAAATAGCTAGAAAGATAGACTATAACTAGGTAGATAGAAAGATAGATCGATAATTGTTAGATAGAAGGATAGATAGGTAGATAAATTGATAGATAGACTTTAGATAGATGGGGTATATGACTGTATCGATCCATAGATAGATAGATAGATAGATAGATAGATAGATAAATGGAAAGATAGATAGATAACAGATAGATGTAAAGATAGACTATAGATAGGTAGATAGAAATATAGATAATTGATAGATAGATAGAATGATAGATAATAGATAGATAGATGGAAAAATAGACTAAAGATAAGTAGATAGATAGAAAACAGATAGATGGATAGATAGACTATAGATAGGTAGCTAGAAAGATAGATAGATAATTGTTAGATAGAAGGATAGATAGGTAGATAAATTGATAGATAGACTTTAGATAGATGTGGTATATGGCTGTATAGATACATAGCTATGTAGATAGATACATGGAAAGATAGATAACAGATAGATGTAAAGATAGACTATAGATAGGTAGATAGAAATATAGATAATTGATAGACAGAAATATAGATAATTGATAGATAGATAGATAGATAGATAGATAGATAGAAGAATAGATAATAGATAGATAGATGGAAAAATAGACTATAGATAAATAGATAGAAAGAAAACAGCTAGATGATAGATAGACTATACAGTCATGTGAAAAAATTAGGACACCCTTTGAAAGCATGTGGTTTTTTGTAACATTTTTAATAAAAGGTTATTTCATCTCCGTTTCAACAATACAGAGAGATTAAAGTAATCCGACTAAACAAAGAAAACTGAAGAAAAGTCTTTTCAAGATCTTCTGTAAATGTCATTCTACAAAAATGCCTATTCTAACTGAGGAAAAAGATAGGACACCCTTGCCCCTAATAGCGAGTGTTACCTCCTTTGGCTGAAATAACTGCAGTGAGACGGTTCTTGTAGCCATCTACCAGTCTTCGACATCGGTCTGAGGAAATTTTACCCCACTCCTCAATGCAGAACTTTTTCAGCTGTGAGATGTTTGAGGGGTTTCTTGCACGTACAGCCCTTTTCAAGTCACCCCACAGCATCTCAATGGGATTCAAATCTGGACTTTGACTTGGCCATTCCAGGACTCTCCATTTCTTCTTTTTCAGCCAATCTTTGGTTGATTTACTAGTATGTTTTGGGTCATTGTCATGTTGCATGGTCCAGTTCCGCTTCAGCTTTAATTTTCTAACTGATGGTCTCACATGTTCTTCAAGCACCTTCTGATACACAGTAGAATTCATCGTGGATTCTATGATGGTGAGCTGACCAGGTCCTGCTGCAGCAAAGCAGCCCCAAACCATGACACTTCCACCTCCATGCTTCACAGTTGGTATGAGGTTCTTTTCTTGGAATGCTGTGTTTGGTTTACGCCAAACATGTCCTCTGCTGTTGTGTCCAAATAATTCAATTTTGGACTCATCTGTCCAAAGAACATTATTCCAGAAGTCCTGGTCTTTGTCAACTTTATCTCTGGCAAATGTCAGTCTGGCCTCGATGTTTCTCTTGGAAAGCAAAGGTTTCCTCCTTGCACACCTCCCATGCAAGTTAAACTTGTACAGTCTCTTTCTGATTGTAGAGGCATGTACTTCTACATCAACAGTAGCCAGAGCCTGCTGTAGTTCTCGAGATGACACTTTAGGGTTTTTGGAGACCTCTTTTAGCATCTTGCGGTCTGCTCTTGGGGTGAACTTGCTGGGGCGACCAGTCCTGGGCATGTTGGCAGTTGTTTTGAAAGCCCTCCACTTGTAGACTATCTTCCGGACAGTGGAATGGCTGATTTCAAAATCTTTTGAGATCTTTTTAAATCCCTTCCCAGACTCATAGGCTGCTACAATCTTTTTTCTGAAGTCCTCTGACAGCTCTTTTGCTCTCACCATGGTGCTCACTCTCACTTCAACAGTCAGGAGCACACCAAACTAAATGTCTGAGGTTTAAATAGGGCAAGCCTCATTCAACATGCAGAGTAACGATCTACTAATTATGTGCACCTGGTGTGATATACCTGTGTGAGATCTGAGCCAATTTAAGAGGGAATACATGTGAGGGTGTCCTATCTTTTTCCTCAGTTAGAATAGGCATTTTTGTAGAATGACATTTACAGAAGATCTTGAAAAGACTTTTCTTCAGTTTTCTTTGTTTAGTTGGATTACTTTAATCTCTCTGTATTGTTGAAACGGAGATGAAATAACCTTTTATTAAAAATGTTACAAAAAACCACATGCTTTCAAAGGGTGTCCTAATTTTTTCACATGACTGTAGATAGGGGTTGATAGATAAAATGGATAGATAGAAATAGCTAGAAAGATAGACTATAGCTAGGTAGATAGAAATATAGATAATTGATAGATAGATAGATAGATAGATAGATAGAAGGATAGATAGAAGGATAGATAATAGATAGATAGATAGATAGATAGATAGATAGATGGAAAAATAGACTATAGATAAGTAGATAGATATAAAACAGATAGATGGATAGATAGACTATAGATAAGTAGATAGATATAAAACAGATAGATGGATAGATAGACTATAGATAGGGATTGATAGATAAAATGGATAGATAGAAATAGCTAGAAAGATAGACTATAGCTAGGTAGATAGAAAGTTAGATAGATAATTGTTAGATATAAGGATAGATAGGTAGATAAATTGATAGATAGACTTTAGATAGATGGGGTATATGGATGTATAGATACATCGCTAGATAACACATAGCTGGAAATAGAAAGATAGTTGGATAGCCCTATGCTTGTACGTATACGTATCTCTGTGCTAACCATACACAGACTGTGTCCTGTTTTATATATGCGGGTCCTGTTGTAAAATACATGTTGCAACTTTTAGCACATTCATTAGTTGATGTCTCTCTTATTTACTTATATATATATATATTTTTTTTTTTTATTTGTAACTGCCGGACATTAGATTTCACCATCTGTAGTAAGCTGTCATGAGTCTCTCAAAAAGCGCAACATCCTGTTTTAACACTAACAGTAATCTGAGAAGAATGTCTGGGAGGATGTTGCCATTTGTAGTAAGAAGCTGGCAGAAGTGGTAAGACCTTAATGGACGAATACTCTTTATATCAAACAATATAAGGCAATATAAACTTAATATCAAGCAATATCAAGCGATATAAAATTAATATCAAGTGATATAAACTTTATATCAAACACTATAAATTTTATATAAAATTTATATCAATCAATATAAAAGGGGTGGGGTTATCTGTATAAAAGGGGGCGTGGTACCTGTCACTTTTAGTTTGACGAAACATATACCCTCTTACTACTTCTGCAGTAACTAACAGCATATTGTCTTCCATTTCTATATTTTCCAGTCTGTTGAGGACTGCCGTGGTATTCTGCACGAAAGAAGGTAGGTTCACGACCAATTGCTCTAGATGAAAATCTATGAACTTGCAGACATTTTCACATAATCCCTCATTTCCAGCCACTATAGGTCTCCCAGGCGGATCTTTGTAAATTTTGTGTATTTTCGAGATTATGTAAAAAGTTGGAATTCTGGGGTGACTTACCAGTAAAATATCTTTGATTTTTTGGGGGGATAACAGAATCGTCCTCAGCGAAATCCAAAATGCTGTTCAATTCCTTTTGAAAGATAGGAAGTGGATTATGCGGTAAACATTTGTAACACACCTTGTCCCTCAATAGCTTGACAACCTGTCTTTCATACATCTCGGATGGCCAGATGACCACATTGCCCCCCTTGCCCGCCTGCTTAATAACTATCCCTTTTATTAGTTTTAAATCCTCCAAAGCTTTGTTTTCAGCTATGGTTAGATTATGCCCACTTTTGGCTCTACCCAGCTTTTTGATATCCTCACTGACCAACTTGACAAAAATGTCAATGGCCGGGCAGATACTGAAAAAAAATATTCATTGTCCAGGATTTTTTATCTTTTATTTTTTATCTTTGACATTATTGGTATTGTCTTATATCGTTATGAGATTCATCACTGTTTAATATCACTATAAATTTATTTAAATTCAGTTAAGAATTTGCACATTTATAAACTTAGTTGGACACTCCGTTATTCAATTTAGCACTTCACATATGAATCTGGGCATTCATAAACATACATTGTAAAGTATAGTTATCTATAATAAAAAATGATTTTGAATCCAAAACGTAAATTTTAGATTATTGATATAGGGTAAATACATTGAACTAGGTTCGTATTCAAACCCCCTCCTATTCTGAGCAAGATTTTATTGTGTAACTACATGCAGATTCCTCAAATGTGCGATACACACCTAGATGATAACTAATTGACCCCAAACATATAGGATGTAAATATACACTCACCTAAAGAATTATTAGGCACACCTGTTCTATTTCTCATTAATGCGATTATCTAGTCAACCAATCACATGGCAGTTGCTTCAATGCATGTAGGGTTGTGGTCCTGGTCAAGACAATCTCCTAAACTCCAAACTGAATGTCAGAATGGGAAAGAAAGGTGGGCTACAACAGCAGAAGACCCCACCGGGTACCACTCATCTCCACTACAAATAGGAAAAAGAGGCTACAATTTGCACGAGCTCACCAAAATTGGATTGTTGAAGACTGGAAAAATGTTGCCTGGTCTGATGAGTCTCAATTTCTGTTGAGACATTCAAATGGTAGAGTCTGAATTTGGCGTAAACAGAATGAGAACATGTATCCATCATGCCTTGTTACCACTGTGCAGGCTGGTGCTGGTGGCGTAATGGTGTGGGGGATGTTTTCTGGGCACACTTTAGGCCCCTTAGTGCCAATTGGCCATCGTTTAAATGCCACGGGCTACCTGAGCATTGTTTCTGACCATGTCCATCCCTTTATGACCACCATGTACCCATACTCTGATGGCTACTTCCAGCAGGATAATGCACCATGTCACAAAGCTCGAATCATTTAAAATTGGTTTCTTGAACATGACAATGACAAAATTATAACAATAAAAGTCCTTTAGGGCAACTTTTTCAGTAGCTCATGTAGCTCCGCCATTTACTTCATTCCTTCAACCTCTTCAGGACACAGGGCATACAGGTACGCCCTTAAGTCCTGGTACTTAAAGACACAGGGCGTACCTGTACGCCCTGTGTACTTTTTGATCACCGCCGCGCGGCGGGCGGTGATCGGAAGCCAGTGCCTGCTCAAATCATTGAGCAGGCACCTCGGCTAAATGCCCGGGGGGGGTCCCGTGACACCCCCATGTCGACGATCGCCGCAAACCGTAGGTCAATTCGGGCCTGCGGTTTGCGGCTTTTCTAAGTTGCGGCGGGCGGTGCCATCAGGTCCCCATGTGGCTGTAGGGGGGACCCGATGGCATGGAAGGCAGCGCGATGTCTAAGGAAGGCATCGCGCTGCCTTCCGGTGACGTGCCTGTGAGATCCAGCCCCTATTGGAATGCATTGTAAAGGATTAGACCCCCAAAAGTCCCCCCCCCCCAAAAAAGTAAAAGTTTAAAGTAAAAATTAACAAAAACGTCATTTTCCCCAAATAAAGTTTAAAACAATTGGAAAAAAATAGGGGGGAAAAAAAAGTATACATATTAGGTATGGCCACGTCCGTATCGACCGGCTATATAAACCTATCACATTACCTAACCCCTCAGATGAACACCGTAAAAAATAGAAACATCGCAAAAAGTACAACAGCAAGAGATTAAAAAGGCGTTTGCCCACCAGAATAGTACCAATCTAACCGTCACCTAATCCCGCAAAAAATGAGCCCCTACCTGAGACAATCGCCCAAAAAATAAAAAAAACTATGGCTCAGAATATGGAGAGCAAGTAGAAGAAGAAACAAAGTTCGCAGCACTCACCGAAGCTGTGAGTATGTTGCGGCTTTATTACACTTCGTAGAAAAAAGCGATACAAACATCGGATCCAGGGGCAAGTAGAAGCAGCTACGGCCGTTTCGCGCGGCAGACACACTTCTTCTGGCCGCTGTGAACGTCATGGCGCATACTCGCGCTTTATAAAGGGGCAGGCTAAATGCGGCCTGTACTATTGGCCACAGCTGTGCGCTGCGGATTAGTGACATTGCTTAAAAACATGTGAATCAGGAAAACAAGTGCTCGGTTACACATCAGATAGAGAAAAGAGGTACAATTTGAATGCAGCAATATCTATTGTGATGAGTATAGAGGTCACTATGTAGCTAAGAATAAGTGCAACGGTATTTGAAGCAATATATATTGGAGGCTAGATAGATCAAATGCGCAGAGGGAGGGCAATATGCCCTTATAGGAACACTGACATATCGTTCCTCTTATTTAACCCTGCAGCTCCCATGGCCTCAGTGAGCATAATCCACCTTGCTTCCCTCTGCAGAAGCATGCGATGCCGGTCCCCCCCCCCCCCCCCCCCAGGGATGGGTCGGACATGCTCTACTCCCGCAAAGGAGAGACACCGTGGATTGGCATCATCGGCAGTGCGGATATGTTCAATTAAACGTGGGCAACCCCTGCCTGATTGTATGGAACCCACATGTTCGCTGATCCGCTCATATAGAGGGCGGATAGTTTTGCCAATATAGAAACGTTTACTGGGGCAAAAAACAAAATTTACCACATAAGATGTACGACATTTGATAAAATCTCGTACAATGTGGTTGATTCCTCCTATCTCTACCCTTTTACTGCAAGTGTTAAGTGTACAAAAAGAACAGTGGCCGCATCTGTAATTGCCTCTAGGTTTTTTAAGCCATGTCTCTTCCTGCGGTGTACTATACACGCTTCTGACCAGCTTATCCTTGAGGGTGGGGCACCTTCTAAATGTAACTAAGGGTCTTTGGTTGGAAAAGCTGTTCAAAGATGAGTCCCCTTTCAAAAGATCCCAATTGTCATGGATAGCCCGTTTAATTGCTGCCACCACTGGGCTATACTTAAAAGAAAAGGCAAAGCGGGGAGGTGTTGTGTTACTTCTTCCTTGGGTGAGCAGAGAATTGCGATCCAGGTTGGCGGCCCTACGCAAAGCTGCTGAGACACTCTCCGATGGATAACCCCTATCCAGCAGCCTACTCTTAAGTTCGCCAGCCTGTTGGAGGAACCCGGCATCAGTATCATTGATCCTCCGTTAATGGACAAATTGTCCGTACGGGACCGCACGCTTCACTGAGGGCGGGTGGAAGCTGGTCTGGTGGAGGAGCGAATTAGTCGCCGTAGGCTTGCGAAAGCCTTTGGTGTGTACTACACCATCTGTGACCATAACGCGCACGTCCAGAAAGTCAAGGGATACACCACCAAAATTGATGGTGAATCTTATATTCATCTGGTTGCGCGTATTGAGGTAATCAACAAAAGCACGGCATGACCGCTCCCCGACCAGACCAGAAAAATTTCATCCACATATCTCAAAAACAGATGGATGGACTGCAGGAAGGGGTTATCCATCGAAAAGATGTAGGTCTCTTCAAATACCTCCAGGTACAGGTTCGCCAATGTGCACGAAACCGGTGTGCCCATCGCGGTACCTAGTACCTGGCGGTACCAATGGCCGTCGACTTGGAAGACATTATTAGTGAGAACAAGGTCCAATGCCTCATGGATGAAGTTTTGAAACATGGTGTCCTTATCACTCCGACTAAGGACACGCTTGATAGCCCTAAGCCCTAAATCATGGGGAATACGGGTATATAGGCTCTCAACGTCCAAGGACACGAGGCTGAATTCACTCCGCCACTCTAAGGATTTGAGTGCCCGGAGGAAGTTGCCTGTGTCCTTAAGATACGTTGGGGTGCTAGCCAGCAATGGTCTCAGGAGCCAATCAATATAGCCAGACAGGGGTTCAGTCACTGACCCGATCCCAGCAATAATAGAGCGGCCCGGGGGTCGGGTCAGTGACTTATGAACTTTGGGTACGAAGTACCAGATGGGAACCTTGGGGTGTGCAGGAATAAGTCGGTCCACCATGCCTTTGGGTAAAAAACCAGCCATGATGTATCGATTGACTAGCGTGTACAGTTTAGACGAGATCCCTGGGATGGGGTCCCCTCTGAGTTTGGAGTACACTGTATTGTCACCCAGTTGCCTGCCTGCCTCCTCCAGATAATGATCCCTAGGCATCAGGACCATGTTCCCTCCCTTGTCGGACGGCTTTATTACTATACTGTCCTGCTTACTTAGCCACAAGAGGGCTTGAGATTCCACAGTCGAGAGGTTTGGGTGCGCTACAGGATACATCAGTGCATGCATATCCTTCAATACCCGCTTGTGGAACAGGTCTATCGCTGAGCCGGCCGGCATGGGAGGAAGGAAGGTGGTCTGGTCGGGGAGCGAAGCGTCATGCCGTGCTTTTGTTGATTACCTCAATACGCGCAACCAGATGAATATGAGATTCACCATCAATTTTGGTGGTGGATCCCTTTACTTTCTGGACGTGCGTGTTATGGTCACAGATGGTGTAGTACACACCAAAGGCTTTCGCAAGCCTACGGCGACTAATTCGCTCCTCCACCAGACCAGCTTCCACTCGCCCTCAGTGAAGCGTGCGGTCCCGTACTGACAATTTGTCCGGTTACGGAGGATCAATGATACTGATGCCGGGTTCCTCCAACAGGCTGGCGAACTTAAGAGTAGCTGATAGATAGGGTTATCCATCGGAGAGTGTCTCAGCAGCTTTGCATAGGGCCGCCAACCTGGATCGCAATTCTCTGCTCACCCAAGGAAGAAGTAACACAACAACTCCCCGCTTTGCCTTTTCTTTTAAGTATAGCCCAGTGGCGGCAGCAATCAAACGGGCTATCCATGACAATTGAGATCTTTTGAAAGGCGACTCATCTTTGAACAGCTTTTCCAACCAAAGACCCTTAGTTACATTTAGAAGGTGCCCCACCCTCAAGGATAAGCTGGTCAGAAGCGTGTATAGTACACCGCAGGAAGAGACATGGCTTAAAAAACCTAGAGGCAATTACAGATGCGGCCACTGTTCTTTTTGTACACTTAACACTTGCAGTTAAAGGGTAGAGATAGGAGGAATCAACCACATTGTACGAGATTTTATCAAATGTCGTACATCTTATGTGGTATATGTTGTTTTTTGCCCCTGTAAACGTTTCTATATTGGCAAAACTATCCGCCCTCTATATGAGCGGATCCGCGAACATGTGGGTTCCATACGATCAGGCAGGGGTTGCCCACGTTTAATTGAACATATCCGCACTGCCCATGATGCCCATCCACGGTGTCTCTCCTTTGCGGGAGTAGAGCATGTCCGACCCATTCCTAGGGGGGGGGGGGGGGGGGGGGGGGGACCAGCATCGCATGCTTCTGCAGAGGGAAGCAAGGTGGATTATGCTCACTGAGGCCATGGGAGCTGCAGGGTTAAATGAGAGGAACGATATGTCAGTGTTCCTATAAGGGCATATTGCCCTCCCTCTGCGCATTTGATCTATCTAGCCTCCAATATATATTGCTTCAAATACCGTTGCACTTATTCTTAGCTACATAGTGACCTCTATACTCATCACAATAGATATTGCTGCATTCAAATTGTACCTCTTTTCTCTATCTGATGTGTAACCGAGCACTCGTTTTCCCGATTCACATGTTTTTAAGCAATGTCACTAATCCGTGGCGCACAGCTGTGGCCAATGATACAGGCCGCATTTAGCCCGCCCCTTATAAAGCGCAAGTCTGCGCCATGAGGTTCACAGAGGCCAGAAGAAGCGCGCCGTAGCCGCTACTACTTGCCACAGTGTGTCTGCCCCTGGATCCGATGTTTGTATCGCTTTTTTCTACGAAGTGTAATAAAGCTGCAACATAATCACAGCTTTGGTGAGTGCCGCGAACTTTGTTTCTTCTTCTACTTGCATTATATATTGTGGATCTTCCCTCTACAACGCTGAGCACCGCCTAGGAAGCACACCCACACCACAGTATCGGCTCCCTGCAACTTTGGGCTGTGAATCAGTGTAGGCAGTGCCGCCGTACTCACTTTCTCAGCTGTAATTATTGTCAGAATATGGAGACACTAAAACATTATTTTTTTTTATAGCTTTTATTGTGTAAAACTTACATAAATAAATAAAAAGTATACATATAAAAATAAGAAATAAAAACTGCTAAAAAAACAATTTTTTGTCACCTTACATCACAAAAAGTGTAATAGCAAGCGATCAAAAAGTCATATGCACCCCAAAATAGTACCAATCAAACCGTAATCTCATCCCACAAAAAATTAGACCCTACCTAAGATAATCGCCCAAAAACTGAAAAAAATATGGCTCTCAGACTATGGAGAAACTAAAACATGATTTTGTTTTTGTTTCAAAAATGATATTATTGTGTAAAACTTACATAAATGAAAAAAAGCATACATATTAGGTATCGCCGCGTCCATATCGACCAGCTCTATAAAAATATCACATGACCTAACCCCTCAGATGAACACAGTAATTTTTTTTAAAAACTGTGCTAAATAAACCATTTTTTGTCACCTTGCATCACAAAAAGTATAATAGCAAGCGATCAAAAAGTCATATGCACACCAAAATAGTGCCAATCAAACTGTAATCTCATCCCGCAAAAATCGTACCCTAACCAAAGTAATCGCCCAAAAACTGAAAAAATTATGTCTCTCAGACTATGTAAACACTAAAACATGTTTTGTTTTGCTTCAAAAATGAAATTGTGTAAAACTTACATAAATAAAAAAAATATACATATTAGGTATCGCCGCATCCGTGACAACCTGGTCTATAAAAATACCATATGATCTAACCTGTCAGAAGAATGTTGTAAATAACAAAAAATAAAAACGGTGCCAAAACAGCTATTTCTTGTTATCTTGCCTCAAAAAGTGTAATATAGAGCAACCAAAAATCATATGTACCCTAAACTAGTACCAAAATAACTTCCACCCTATCCCATAGTTTCTAAAATGGGGTAACTTTTTTGGAGTTTCTGCTCTAGGGGTGCATCAGGGGGGCTTCAAATGGGACATGGTGTAAAAAAAAAAAACAGTCCAGCAAAATCTGGCTTCCAAAAACCGTATGGCATTGCTTTCCTTCTGCGCCCTGACGTGTGCCCGTACAGCAGTTTACGACCACATATGGGGTGTTTCTGTAAACTACAGAATCAGGGCCATAAATACTGACTTTTGTTTGGCTGTTGATCCTTGCTTTGTTACTGGAAAAAATGGATTAAAATGGAAAATTTAAAAAAAAGTGGAAATTCTGAGATTTCATCTCCATTTGCCAATAACTCTTGTGGAACACCTAAAGGGTTAACGACGTTTGTAAAATCAGTTTTGAATACCTTGAGGGGTGTAGTTTCTTAGATGGGGTACATTTATGGAGTTTCTACTCTAGGGTTGCATCAGGGGGGCTTCAAATGGGACATGGTGTAAAAAAAAAGAACAGTCCAGCAAAATCTGCCTTCCAAAAACCGTATGGCATTGCTTTTCTTCTGCGCCCTGACGTGTGCCCGTACAGCAGTTTACGACCACATATGGGGTGTTTCTGTAAACTACAGAATCAGGGCCATAAATATTGACTTTTGTTTGGCTGTTAACCCTTGCTTTATGAAAGTTAAAAAAAATATTAAAGTGGAAAATTTGCCAAAAAAGTGAAATTCTGAAATTGTATCTCTATTTTCTATTAATTCTTGTGGAACACCTAAAGGGTTAACAACGTTTGTAAAAATCAGTTTTGAATACCTTGAGGGGTGTAGTTTCTTAGATGGGGTCACTTTTATGGAGTTTCTACTCTAGGGTTGCATCAGGGGGGCTTCAAATGGGACATGGTGTCAAAAAAAACAGTCCAGCAAAACTTGCCTTCCAAAAACCGTATGGCATTGCTTTCCTTCTGCGCCCTGCCGTGTGCCCGTACAGCGGTTTACGACCACATATAGGGTGTTTCTGTAAACTACAGAATCAGGGCCATAAATATTGAGTTTGATTTGGCTGTTAACCCTTGCTTTGTAACTGAATTTTTTTTATTAAAATGGAAAATCTGCCAAAAAAGTGAAATTTTGAAATTATATCTCTATTTTCCATTAATTCTTGTGGAACACCTAAAGGGTTAACAAAGTTTGTAAAATCAGTTTTGAATACCTTGAGGGGTGTAGTTTCTAGAATGGGGTCATTTTTGGGTGGTTTCTTCTAAACTAAGATTTGCTTCTAAACTTCTAAGCCTTGTAACATCCCCAAAAAATAAAATGGCATTCCCAAAATGATCCAAAACATGAAGTAGAAATATGGGGAATGTAAAGTAATAACTATTTTTGTAGGTATTACTATGTATTATAGAAGTAGAGAAATTGAAACTTGGAAATTTGCAATTTTTTTTTATTTTTTTGGTAAATTTGGTATTTATTTATAAATAAAAATGATTTTTCTTTTACTTTATTTTACCAGTGTCATGAAGTACAATATGTGATGAAAAAACAATCTCAGAATGGCCTGGATAAGTCAAAGCATTTTAAAGTTATCACCACTTATGCTGGGTTCAATCCTGAGTGTTCGGGATGTCGCGCTCTGTATGCGCGATTCTACGGGCGTCTGACATACGCGGCTCCAGAACAAGCGAACGCCTATTGTCGCGCGTTCCCGCTAAGTCTATGTACGGGAACGTGCGACAAGACGCCCCAAAGAAGCTCATGTACTTCTTGGGGCGTCGGGCTTTTTACAGCCCAGGTGAGAACCATTCCCATAGGGAATCATTGGTTCTTGCCTGTTGAGCGTTTTACAGCGCGTAGGAACGCGCTGTAAAACGCTCAGGTCTGAACCCAGCCTTAAAGTGACACTGGTCAGATTTGCAAAAAATGGCCTGGTCCTTAAGGTGAAATAAGGCTGTGTCCTTAAGGAGTTAAGCTTCTGGATACCCTGCATATCTTTTTTGAGCTCCTGCTGTAACTGGGCCATCCTTTTTTGGCATTTATTGATTACTGCATGTTTAAAAAAAATATAAATTATTGCAATTTAGTTTACAAGACAATTAGTGCATTGTGTGGAGGATGTATTTAAACACTGCCGATTTACATCTAAATTCAGGAGTTATACATCTTTATGGTAATTATAGTGTCACGGATGATATTGCAGATAGCTGGAAGTTATGGATAAACATCCGACTGGCTTGATCCCAAACTAAGGAGCATAAAGGTGACCCCTGTAAAACCCTAAGAGCTCACCCTGACTGCCAAGCACATGTCTCAGAGGTCTCAGAGGTAGACGATTGCATGCCCTCGTACCTAGACTGTGTGACACCTGAAAACCCTATAATAGTGAGGGGACACGACCACCGGCTCCCTGCACTTAATACGGAGGGAGTCAGGGTCACCTAGAATCAAGCCAGCAAAGAAAAACAATACAAGAAAGGACTTATCTGAACAAGCAGTAACAGAAGTCTTCAGCAGTGATCACTTCAATCCAGGAAGTAGTATAAACCGCAAAGTGAGGCAGTATGGGAGGGAATATAAAGGAAGGCAATTAGTGTGAATAGGTGACAGCTGGGAGAAGGAAAGGAGATGACAAAGTGAAACCAAAACAAAGAACATCATGCAAGAGGTACAGAAGAACGTCTGCCAGACCTTCTCAGAGAGCTGGCGTTGACAGTACCCCTCCCTCTACGAGTGGACTCCGGACATTCAGAGCCCACCTTCTCAGGATGGGACCTATGGAAAGCCCTGATGAGACGAGTGGCCTTAATGTCCACCACTGGGACCCACATCCTCTCCACAGGACCATAACCCTCCCAATGAACGAGGTACTGGAGAGAACCGCGGATAATGCCAGAATCCACAATCCTAGAGACCTGAAATTCTAAATTACCGTCAACAACAATCGGAGGAGGAGGCAAAGAGGAGGGTACAGTGGGTTGGACATAAGGTTTTAATAGGGACCTGTGAAAAACATTATGGATCTTCCAAGTCTGAGGAATATCAAGACGGAAGGCAACGGGATTGATGACGGACAAGATCTTGTAAGGCCCAATAAACTTAGGACCCAACTTCCAGGAGGGAACCTTCAATTTGATATTCTTTGTAGACAACTACACCAGATCACCCACATTCAGGTCCGGACCAGGCACACGTCTCATATCAGCCACACGCTTATATCTCTCACTCATCCTGTTCAGATTACCCTGAATCTTTTGCCAAATAAATGACAAAGACGAGGAAAATCTCTCCTCATCAGGTAAACCAGAAGACCCCTCTCCAGAGAATGTCCCAAACTGCGGATGAAACCCATATGCACCAAAAAATGGTGACTTATCAGAGGACTCCTGGCGACAGTTATTTAAAGCAAACTCAGCAAGGGACAAAAAAGAACACCAATCCTCCTGATTCTCTGCCAAAAAACAGCGCAGATATGTCTCCAGATTCTGATTGACGCTTTCGGTCTGACCATTCGACTGCGGGTGAAAAGCAGAAGAGAACGACAACCGAACCCCCAAGCAAGAACAGAAGGCCTTCCAGAATCTGGAAACAAATTGCGTGCCCCTATCAGAAACGATGTCTGAAGGAATGCCATGCAATTTGACAATGTGATCAACAAATGCTTGCGCCAGCGTCTTAGCATTGGGTAACCCAGGAAAGGGAATGAAATGCGGCATTTTGCTAAAACGGTCCACTACTACCAGAATCACAGTCTTCCCCAAGGAACGAGGCAGGTCCGTAATGAAGTCCATGGACAGATGCGTCCAAGGACGGGAAGGAATGGGTAACGGGAGGAGAGAACCCGATGGCCGTGAATGAGGGACCTTGGCACGAGTGCAGGTCTCGCAGGCTTCCACAAAACCCTCAACCGTCTTACGGAGAGCTGGCCACCAGAATCTCAGAGCAATGAGATCCACTGTGGCTCTACTCCCCGGGTGCCCAGCAAGGACAGTATCGTGGTGCCTCTTAAAAAACGTGTGTCGTACAGCGAGAGGCACAAACAACCTCCCAGGAGGACAAAGATCAGGAGCCTCTGCCTGGGCTGCCTGAACCTCTGCCTCCAAATCAGGATAAAGAGCAGAGACGACCACCCCTTCAGCCAAAATGGGACCCGGGTCTTCAAAGTTCCCCCCTACCGGAAAACAACGTGACAGGGCGGAACGTGACAACAAAATTAAACCTAGAAAAGAATAAAGACCATCTGGCCTGTCTTGGGTTCAGACGCTTGGCTGATTCCAAGTAGGCCAGATTCTTATGGTTGGTAAACACGGTAATAGGGTGTGTGACTCCCTCTAGCCAATGGCGCCATTCCTCAAAAGCTAATTTGATGGCCAACAACTCCCTATCTCCCACATCGTAATTTCTCTCTGCGGAGGAGAGTTTCCTTGAGAAAAAGGCACACGGTCGCCATTTGGCAGGAGAGGGACCCTGAGTTAAGACCGCACCCACACCCACCTCAGAGGCGTACACCTCAACAATAAAAGGTAGAGAGACATCAGGTTGTACCAAAATGGGAGCGGAAGCAAAACTCTCTTTGATACTAGAAAAGGCCTTAAGCGCATCTACCGACCAGGAGGAAAAATCGACCCCCTTTCTAGTCATATCAGTGAGTGGCTTAACAACAGAGGAATAATTCAAAATGAACTTTCTGTAATAATTGGCAAAATCCCAAAACCGCGTCAGCGCCTTCTGATTCTCAGGAAGCTCCCAATCAAGCACAGCGCAGACCTTCTTGGGGTCCATGCGAAAACCAGAAGCGGAGAGAAGAAAACCAAGAAATTGAATTGCCGGAACCGCAAACACACATTTTTCCAGTTTAGCGTACAATTTATTTTCCCGCAGAATGAGCAAGACCGGATGTAGGTGGTCCCTATGAGTTTTGAAATCAGGAGAAAAAATCTAAATGTCATCTAGATACACCAGTACAAATTTCCTCATTAAATAATACAAAATGCTGTTCACAAAATTTTGGAAGACGGCTGGAGCATTCATCAAACCAAATGGCATAACCAAATTCTCGAAATGATCCTCAGGGGTATTGAAGGCCGTCTTCCATTCGTCCCCTTCTCTGACCCTGACTAGGTTGTATGCCCCTCTTAAATCCAACTTTCTGGTTAAACAGGTCCAGAATCAGAGGAAGCAGATATGGGTCACGATTTGTGATACAGTTCAGCTCCCTGAAATCCAGACAAGGTCCTAAAGAACCATATTTTTTCTTAACAAAAAAAAAACAGCGGCAACAGGTGACTTCGGGGGTCGGATGTGTCCCTTTCTCATGCTCTCATAGATATAAGCACGCATAGCGACTCTTTCAGGTTGGGAGAGATTGTATAAACGAGATTTTGGCAGCTTGGCGCCTGGGATGAGACTAATAGGGCAATCGTACTCCCGGTGAGAGGGCAGCTCCTGGACACCACTCTCGGAAAACACATCCGAAAATTCAGAGAGAAAAGTTGGTACAGTCTTGGTAGAAACCTCTGAAAGAGACGCCGTGAGGCAATTCTCTCTGCAAAAGTCACTCCAACCATTTATTTGCCTTGCTTGCCAATTAATGGTGGGTTATGTTTAGTGAGCCAGGGTAGCCCCAACACTAGAGGAGTAAGTAATCCTCTTAGGACGAAACATGACATATCCTCAACATGAGCATCACCCACAGTCAAACGGATATTGTGAACTATGCCCTTTAACGATTTTTGAGAAAGTGGAGAGGAATTGATAGCAAAAACAGGTATATCCTTTTCCAAAGTGCATACCTGGAAACCATGTGTTATAGCAAATTGATTATCAATAAGATTGACAGCTGCTCCACTATCTACAAAAATCTCACAAACAATGTTCTTGCTATCTAGTGCCACCCTGGCAGGTAGGACAAAACGGGAACTACAAGCAAACGGCAAACCTTCAATTTCTGCATCAACCTTGCCAATAGTAGCAAATGGAAAGTTTTTAGAGGGGTTTTTCTTTTTGTTTCTTTATTACCCTCAGAAAACTCCCTGAATCTCCTAGAGGGGCAAACATTAGCCAAATTATTTATTCCCCCACAAGAGAAACAAACCATCCTCTGAGAGCTGAATCCTCTACTATCAGAGGCAAGCAGACCCAGCTGCATGGCCTCATGCTCAGAGGGGATTGAGAGAGACTGAGACCCCTGCGCACTGAATGAGACTGCTCCACTGTCCTTGGACTGAATATGACATGAAGGAGTGGTCTCTCCTCTTTCTCTAAGACGCCTGTCAATACGGACAGCTAGAGACATGGCAGAGTCCAACGAGGCAGGTCTCTCATAAAACGCAAATGCAGCTTTTAATCCCACCGAAAGACCATGGCAAAATTGACTTCGGAGTGCAGCATCGTTCCAACCAGTATCAGCTGTCCATCTCCGAAATTCAGAACAATATATCTCTGCGGACTGTTTACCCTGGCATAAAAGACGCAGTTTAGATTCAGCCAGAGCAATACGATCCGGGTCATTATATATCTGCCCCAGGGATACAAAAAATTCATCCACCGATCGGAGAGGCCGTGCTCCCACCGGCAGCGAAAAGGCCCAAGACTGAGCGTTATCCCTGAGCAGCGAGATGATGATCCCCACCCTCTGCTCCTCATCACCAGAGGAATGTGGAAGTAGGCGAAAATGGAGTTTGCAAGCCTCTCTAAAGCGAACAAAATTCTCACTACCCCCGGAGACTGTATCCGGAAGCGAGATCTTAGGCTCTGAACAAACTCCATGAACGCAATCAGAACCGGTCACCTGAAACTGAGACACAGTTTTACAGAGATCTGCTACCTCCAGTGAAAAACCCTGCATGCCGTCAATCAAGGATGAAACCGGATCCATGCTTAAGACGGTAATGGCGGTTTATAATGTCACGGATGATATTGCAGATAGCTGGAAGTTATGGATAAACATCCGACTGGCTTGATCCCAAACTAAGGAGCATAAAGGTGACCCCTATAAAACCCTAAGCGCTCTCCCTGACTGCTAAGCACATACAAGGGTCTCAGAGGTAGACGATTGCATGCCCTCGTACCTAGACTGTGTGACACCTGAAAACACTATAATAGTGAGGGGACACGACCACCGGCTCCCTGCACTTAATACGGAGGGAGTCAGGGTCACCTAGAATCAAGCCAGCAAAGAAACACAATACAAGAAAGGACTTATCTGAACAAGCAGTAACAGAAGTCTCCAGCAGTGATCACTTCAATCCAGGAAGTAGTATAAACCGCAAACTGTGGCAGTATGGGAGGGAATATAAAGGGAGGCAATTAGTGTGAATAGGTGACAGCTGGGAGAAGGAAAGGAGATGACAAAGTGAAACCAAAACAAAGAACATCATGCAAGAGGTACAGAAGAATGTCTGCCAGACCTTCTCAGAGAGCTGGTGGTGACATATAGTGTTGTTTGCTTAGTGATTGGATAGAGTATAATGTAATTTATTTGGTTAGTTAATAGTTTTCAGCTAGTTTACAGAGTTAGGCCCCTTGCACACGACCGTATGCCCTCCGAGACATACGGTCCGTGAGCAGGCCATATGTCCCTGAGCGGCATACATCGTGTGCACGGGAGCACACAGCATCATAGGTTACTGTGATACTGTGATGCTGTGCGCATCAGCCGCCCCCGGGACTATTGTCCCGCACTCATATGCTCATGCCAAAACCAGTGTTATAGATGGGTAGAACTAGTCTAAGTTACAAGGTAGGATGAGGTAACAGGGGATTTGTTAGGAGGATGTGCTATAGGGTATTGTGACTGGGTTATTGACGTTTAGGGAAACCAATCAACAGTTCAGAAATTAGATAAGGGGTTATTGGAAGGTGTTATGTTGGGTATGTTATTTTTGGTGGCTGCCAGCGTTATACAGTCTGCCAAGCCGCATTTTGATGATCTGCAGCCTGCCCGCCCTCCCTCCCTGTTGATTTAGTTGTCACGGTCACTTGATTACTAGAAAGAGGGGTAAAGTCGCTTGCCGATAGGTGGCGAGCAGACTCGATTGTTATCTGCTATTTAGGCAAAGTTTATCGATGGTCTATTCAGTGGTTAAACGGAGTCTTTCACGTAAAATCATAATTTTACACCAGTAACAGCATGATCTCCCTTACCTTCCCCCTATTAAAATTTTACCTTTCATATTGCTGTCCATCGCCTGTGTTCTGTAAAAAAGCGTTGATGCATACGGTGCACATGCCCCTCGGCGCTTTTCAAAGCAAACCACTCCCCTTTTATCCCTCTGGCCTGCCCTAGGTTCTTCTGTTTTCACCCTCTCTTCACCCAAAAATCCCACGCCTGCGCTGTTCAACATAATCCCCGGGCCTGCGCACTACATTACCCTAATATGTGAAATGTATTTATTTTTTTCATTTAACACTATAAAAGCATTTTTGAAACCAAAAAATCATGTTTTAGCCTGAGAGCCGTAGTTTTTATATTTTTTGAACGATTGTCTTAGGTATGGGGCTAATTTTTGGCGGGATGATGTGACGGTTAGATTGGTAATATTCTGGGGGGCATCCACCTTTTTGATTGGTTGGTGTTGCACTTTTAGTGATATAAGGTAACAAAAAATATATATTTTTTGCATTCTTTTTTTTTTTAACAGTGTTTATCTGGGAGATTAGGTAATGTGATATCTTTATAGTGCCGGTTAATATGGATGTGGCGATATCTAATATGTAAATTTTTTTTTTTTCCTTTATTTTTAACAGATTTATTTTTGCTTTATTTTGGAAAAATGACCCTTTTTCCTTTCTTTATTGAAATAAAAAAAAAAAAAATTTGTGGGGGGGGCTTAAAAAAAATCTAAATTGTTAAAAATGTTTGTTTCATCCCACTGTGGAACTTCAACTTTTGGGGGTTTGAAACCCTTTACAATGCTTTCTAATACTTCTGTATTGGAAGGCATTGGCTGTAAGTGTATTACACACTGTAACACAGGGGGCTGGATCTCACAGGCTCTACCGGAAGGCAGCCCCGATGCCTAAAGAAGGAATCGGTTGCCTTTCATGCCATCGGGTCCCCATCACAGCAGCACAGGGAACCGATGGAGACCCCGCAACGGACTGGATCCCGAACGTGCAACGGTCAGCGCTGATCGCGGCTGTGCAAGGGTTAATGCGCCGGCATCGGTGATTTCACCGATGTGGGCGCATGCAGCAGGTGTTCGGCTATCAGTGATGGACCGACCCCTGCAGCGGATCGGGCGGGCGTAGATCCTGCACCCGCCTGATCATAGCGCTGTACATGTATGGCGCTGGGCATTAAGTCACGTCCTGCCGCGCCGTACATGTACGCGCAGGTCGTTAAGAGGTCAAAAGGGATGAAATACGGATGTAATAGAGTTAACACCTGAAGATGTGTTATGTAAACTAAATGCAACTAAATGCGTTAAGCTATTTTTTTTCAATGGCTTTTGTTTCAAGATCACGCAATGCTTTAAAAAATTTGAGTTAAGAGACTGTGTGTTAACTCTACTACATCTGTACGGATTAGCAGCATAACTGAATATATACTTTACTTAGTGTTGTAAAGAGAGATACAAACGTCATATAAGCATTGTACCTGGGCATAATCGTTCATTCTGGTCTTTGATGCGATCAAAGTGGTATCGCTTCAAGTCGCACCATTTTTGGGGGATGGCCGTCTTTATGTGCCTCCTTTTATATTTTTGGTACATCTCCACTTGGAGCTCCTGGATGATGGCATCCTTCTCCGCATGTTTCCTAGTGCAGTGATATCCTTTTTCCAACATTCTCTACAGAAAAAAAAAATGCAAGCATATAATCCCAATTTTTTAAAATATAAGTTTTCAAATACAATTCCTCAACAAAACAGCAAAAAGTAGTTGAAGGGGACATATTACATTTAATGTTACCGTTATAAGATCAGATTGTATTGAGATTGTATGTGTGTGGAGTCTGAGCAATCAGATATTGACGAGCTAAGCAGAGATGTACCTGTCTAGTGAAGTGACGGTACGGTATAGGGTGTACTGCTGGGTCGCCTCCCCGTGATGCACCCTCGGTAACGATAAATGAACCAGCAAATACTGGTGGTCAGACAAAGAAACCTCATGGACAATAAATATAATCTATATATATTGTGTGTATATGGTATATAGTGTGTGGTATATATATTGTGTGTCAGGAAAATGGATGAGCGATGTGCATGTGAGAGATATTTATCTGTTGTCCATACATACATGCTACAGACATACAGTAGTGCTGTGATGTCACCACAATACTTAGAGCATCAGTAATATCTACTCTTATGGGGTAAAAAAATAAAATAAAAAATTGTATCAATATAGTTTATATTCGCATACACGAATATTTTGCAATACTCGATCTACATATAAATAATTTATCGGCAGATCGAGTGTGGCAAAATATTACAGTGCTGTAATACAATATTACTTACAGTGATCAGAAATTCTTCCTCATCCTCTTTAAAGAAGTTTTTCACCATTTTTGTTTTACAATTATATTTGTGGTAGTGATAGCGAAAGCGAAACCAGGGCACACGATAACTTCATACGATCGCGTACTCTCGCGGTCATTCATTCGGTTCCCGATTTTCGGGTAAAAATCGGGAATTCGAAAATAAATATTGATTCCACCCTGCTTCTTGCTTGGGCTGGGACTCGAGGAATCATTATATTGCTATATATAGTTTTTTTTTTGCATATTCGAGATAGCGTGAATATTGTATTAACTAATATATAGCAATACAGCGATTATACTAAAAAACAAATATATAGCACTATATTGCTATATATTAGTTTTTTTAGAATATTCATGAATATTCTAAAAACTAATATATATAATATGCTATATATTCGTTTTTATCGAATATTCGATAATAGTTGCGAATATTCTATAAAATATTCGCGAAATATCGCAAATTCGAATATGGACCCTGCCGCTCATCACTATTGTTCATGTTTTTTACACACCCTTCTCAACATGTGTATTATAATGTAATACAGTGCCTTGAAAAAGTATTCATACTTCTTGAACTTTTTTCATGTTACACCCACAAAGTTAAATGTATTTTATTGGGATTTCATACAATAGATCAACACAAAATAGGAACTGTGTGTGATGGGAAAAGGAAATGATACATGGAAAGTGTGGTGTGGATTTATATTTAGCACCCCTGAGTCAATATTTGTAGAACCACCAATTACAGCTGCAAGTCTTTTCGGGTATGTCTCCTCCAGCTTTGCACATCTAGAAATGTTGGCCCATTCTTCTTTACAGAATACTGTAGCTCAAGCTCAGTCAGATTGGATGGAGAGCGTCTCTGAACAGCAATTTTCACATACTGCCACAGATTCTCAATGGGATTTAGGTCTGGACTGTGACTGGGCCATTCTAACACATGAATATGCTTTGACTTAAACTATTCCATTGTAGCTCTGGCTGTATGTTTAGGGTCATTGTCCTGCTGGAAGGTGAACCCCCGCCCCAGTCTCTAGTCTTTTGCAGCCTCTACCAGGTTTTCCTCTATGATTGCCTTGTATTTACCTCCATCCATCTTCCCATCAACTCTGACCAGCTTCCCTGTCCCTGCTGAAGAAAAGCATCCCCGCAGCATGATGCTGCCACCACCATGGATGGTGTGATCATGGTGATGTGCAGTGTTAGTTTTCTGACACACATAACGTTTTGCATTTAGGCCAAAAAGTTCAACTTTGGTCTCATCTGACAGAGCACCTTCTCCCAAATGTTTGCTGTGTCCATACATGGTTTGTGGCAAGCTGCAAATGGGACTTCTTAAGGGCTTGATTTCAAAGATGGCTTTCTTCTTGCCACTCCTTCATCAAGGCCAGATTTGTGGAGTGCACGACTAATAGTTGTCTAGCGGACAGATTCTCCCACCCGTGCTCTGGATCTCTGCAGCTCCTCCAGAGTGACCATGGACCTCTTGACTGCTTCCCTACTTAGTGTGTTCATTTAATTTGTGTGTAGACACCTTTCATATATATAGATTTTGAGATTTTGATGCTGTTTGGTAGGTTACGACAGATTACTGGTATTAGATGCTTCAGATCAGGATTGGCCAGATAGTGATGGTCTCTGTAAGTTCAGGCCAGTCATGGAAGGTGACCTTTAAGCGACAGCACCATACACTGTGACATATTTGTTTCTGAAGATTTTCTAGAGAGGAATGTATGGCTGTGATTACTGGGCAGATTTATCAACACTGTCAAAAAGAAAACCTTGGGTAAGATTTATCAAAACTGGTGTAAAGGAAGACTGACTTATTTGCCCATAGTTGTCCACCTTTCATTTTTCAGAGCTCCCTGAAGCCTTCTGCTTCCTTCCATACAGCTGATCCAGGCAGTGATGGACTCTACCGATCATATACTGATGACATATCCTGAGGATAGGCCTTCAATATCTCTGTCCCAGACATAATATATGCACAGGAAGCTTTCCCAAAAATGTTAAAGTCCTTGACTGCTATGCAAGTCACAACGGTCTGCAGAGAAAGCTTAAAGGCGGTATTCCCATCTCAGTCATTCATGGCCGACAGTGGAATACCCATGGTAAGCGGCAGCCAGAGTTATGGAAACAATCAAGCGGGCTGCGCTTGGCTTTTTTCATAACTTCCATAGAGGTGAATGGAAGCTACTAAAACAGCACAGCCTCCTCGACTGTTTTTGGACCCAATTCACCCTGACTGGCGCATACGATGGGTATTCTAATCTCAGAAATGAAGGGATTGAGATGGAAATACACCATTAAGGGTACGGCCACACAGTCAGGTTTCTTGATGTAGTTTTGGAAGCTAAAATCAGGAGTGGATCATAAAAGGAGAAAAAGTGTAAGGCCCCTTTCATACGGGCAAAAATTCTGCGTGGGTGCAATAAGTGAGGTGAACGCATTGCACCCGCACTGAATCCGGACACATTCACTTCAATGGGGCTGTGCAGATGAGTGGTGATTTTCACGCATCACTTGTGCGTTGCGTGAAAATCGCAGTAAGCTCTATATTGTGCGTTTTTCACGCAACGCAGACCCCATAGAAGTGAATGGGGCTGCGTGAAAATCGCAAGCATCGGCAAGCAAGTGCAGATGCGGTGCGATTTTCACGCATGGTTGCTAGGAGACGATCGTGATGGAGACCCGATCATTATTATTTTCCCTTATAACGTGGTTATAAGGAAAAAAAATAGCATTCTTAATACAGAATGCATAGTACAATAGGGCTGGAGGGGTTAAAAAATAAAAAACTATTAATAAACTCACCTTAATCTACTTGACCGCTCAGCCTGGCATGTCTTCTTTTTTTTTTGATGAAAAGGACCTGTGGTGATGTCACTGAGCTCATCACATGGTCCATCACCATGGTGATGGACCATGTGATGAGCGCAGTGACATCATCAAAGGTCCTTTAGCCAGGTCCTGAAGAAAGAAGAGGAGATCCGCTACGCGACCAAGTGGATGGGTTAGTTAAATTTGTTTATTATTTTTAACCCCTCAATGGACATTTTACTAAGCATTTTGTATTAAAAATGCTATTATTTTCCCTTCTAACCGTGTTATAAGGGAAAATAATAAAATCTACAGAACACCTAACCCAAACCCGAACTTCTGTGAAGAAGTCCGGGTTCAGGTCTTGGTACCAAACGTGCCGATTTTTCTCACACGCCTGAAAAAGGCCTTAAAACGATTTGCACTCGCGCTGAAAAATTTTGCATTTTCCTGCAACGCACCCGCATCTTGTCCGGCCCTCACACCCGACACCCGTGTGAAAGAGGACCAAAGGACAGATATGACTTCTCTTTTTTTTATTTACTTCTGGTTTTGGCTCCCAAAACTACATCAGGAAACCTGGCCGTGTGGCCGCTCCCTAATATACAGTAAGCCTGGATATGGATAGCCTGCTTGTTTATTGGGTCACACACTGCAGTCTGGAATATTTAGTATGAGGGACACAGCAGGACACCCTGTGTATACGGCTGATGTGTACCATGTGAGTGTATGTATACTAAGCTCCCTGGGATAATGGCTTTTAATTGACTTTCTAATGAGCATTCAGTCATGTTACACAAATACAATGTTACTTCCAGCACTGGAAATATAGGTTTCTCTGAGGCATGTCTGACATTCTGCCTGCACAGACACAGCGCTAGCCCGGATTATACCTGCTCATCCAGAGCAATCTACCCTCTGGTGACAATGGCATTTAATGTAAACACAGCCAAGTGTCACTGTATACATAGCAGGGACCATGTTGTCCACACAGGAGCTTAGTGTATACCTGTGCACCATCACATATGAGATTGAATAGCACCCAAAATGTTTCAAGTTAGGCTACTTTCACACTGGCGTTTTGGCTTTCCGTTTCTGAGATCCGTTCAGGGCTCTCACAACACGCGGTCCAAAACGGATCAGTTTTGCCCTAATGTATTCTGAATGAAAAGGATCCGCTCAGAAGGCATCAGTTTGTCTCTGTTCCGTCTCCATTCCGCTCTAGGGGTTGCTTACAGCGTTTTGGTGTCCATCTGATGAAACTAAGCAAAACGGATCCGTCCTGGCACACAATGTAGGTCAATGGAGACAGATGCGTTTTCACTGACACAATCTGGCACAATACAAAACGGATCCGTCTTGGCTATGTTAAAGATAATACAAACAGATCCGTTCTGAACGGATGCAGACAGTTGTATTATTGGTGCAGATCCGTCTGTGCAGATCCATGACGGATCCGCACCAAACGCGAGTGTGAAGGTAGCCTTACAGTATATGTATACAGTGTGTATGTATATATATATATATATATATATAGTAACACAACGGTAAATAGCAGCACTCCTTATCTGCCAGGTGCAAAATGAATAATATAAAATAATAAAATAAATCAGCAAATAAACATGATTATAAACGTGCAAAATTTCTTTTGAACGCTGAACCATCACCACATGGGTCCGACATTGGAGGGCGAGCGTCTCACGGATTTATTGACTCAGATGAGTTTTATTTTGCACATATGCACTTTATTATCACTAATGAGGCACAATTATATAATCTCTATAATTATACAGGAATTATTGTTCTGTATATCATTTAATGAACACTTACAATCATGTATTTCTGGAGCTTTGATTTTGATATGTATTTTATTGGGTATCACTGTATTTACACGTTTATATTCATGTTTATTTGCTGATTTGATTTTATTAGCACTTTGGTACCTACCTACATATACCTGCATTGAGCCCTGTTATCACTGCTTGACAAAGGCTCCACTGAGATGAGCTGAAACGTTGCATTGGGTGTAATAAAAGATCCACTTGTTTTTCACCAAGACCGGAGCGCTGCCTTGTTCAGATTTTAGTGGTGTCGCGGAACGGAACTACGAATGCGGACAGAACAGGGTGTGCTGTCCACATCTTTTGCAGCTCTATTGAAATGAATGAGGGCCCAATGGAAATCCAGGGCTGATCCTTTAGGCAGCAGATCCGCACAGAGAAAATAACCCAATGGTAATGGGGGTCATCCGCAGCTTTTTCGTGTGAAATAAGTGGCACACCTCTTATTTTTCGGACTGTTTGTTCCATGGGGTGGACAAAAATTTGTGTGGAGATTTTCCATAGCTTGTGGCCGGGGTGGCATAAACCCCATCACAGCGCCGAAATCCACAGTGGCAGATCCGACGCTTGTGAACAGACTTTAAGGGTATGTTCACATGGAGTGTGATTTAGCCACGGCTTCCGCATCCTGAAACTGCCTGCAATTCATCTCTGTTTAATGAATTGGGGAAATTGCTTGTTAAAGTGTAACTGCCATTCTATTATTATTTGTGTAATGTGTAGAGGCAGTGATACTGACCATTTTTGTAATATACTTTAATTACTGGAATTGTCCATTTCTATTAGAAAAATAGCTCTAAAGTGGCTCATTCTGAGCCTTAGCAACGCTCCTCTGTCTTCTGTTTACATAACAGTGGAGACCTGCTAACACTGACTGTGTAATGTAAACAGAAGACAGAGGAGCGTTGCTAAGGCTCAGAATGGGCCACTTTAGAGCTATTTTTCTAATAGAAATGGACAATTCCAGTAATTAAAGTATAGTCAGCATCAGTGCCCCTATACATTACACAAATAAAAATAGAATGGCAGTTACACTTTAAAGGAGTATTCCGGTTGTTTGAAGTTATCCTCTATTCAGAGGATAGGGGATAACTATTAGATTGGTGAGGGTTCTACTGCTGGAACCCCCATGATCACGAGAACGGGGGCTCCTACCCCATGAGATGAATAGAGCGGCAGACTGGGCATGTGTGCGGCTGCTCCATTCATTTCTATGGGAATTCCAGAAATAGTGGACAGCTGTACTCGGCTATCTCCGGAACACCCATAGAACTGAACGGAGTGGCCATGCACATGTTTGACCGCCTGCTCCGTTCATTTCTGGGGGGCTGCAAGGGGTACGGCACCCAATTTATCATAATCCACAGGATAGTGGATAACTTCAAACAACCGGGATACCCCTTTAATTCATATTGCCATTCCAATTGCGGCATGGTTTTTTAAAATGGTAGGGAGCAAGATGTCCATTCTATGGTCTAGTTCAGTGGTGGCGAACCTATGGTACGGGTGCCAGAGGCGTCACTCAGAGCCCTCTCTGTGGGCACCCGCACCCTGGAAAAAGTCTAATCTGCTTTAGACCTTTCCTGCCATTCATCAGAGCAGGGCGCACTATGAACAGCACAGGCAGCGCACTGAATGTAGGCAGGTTATTATAGCCAAATGATAAAGTACATGGAAGATATACTGTATTGGACTGTAGTATTTAGGTTACTTTGCCGTTTTGGCAATTTGAGATAAATAGGTGGGTTATGGGTTACAGTTTGGGCACTCGGTCTGTAAAAGGTTCGACATCACTGCTCTAGTACTTCCATGACTGCTTCCCTCCAGCCACAGACTCGTGTTGCTGAGGAAGGTCGTCTTAGTCCGAAACTTCCCTATTCATGAGCGGCTACATGCTATTATCATATGTAATATTCTGGACCTCGCTGGATTGTGTGTAAAGCAAAGAAAACTCAAAAAAGAACTCTGTGTGAACATATCCTAAGGGTCCATTCACACGTCCGCAAAATGGGTCTGCATCCGCAATTTTGAAGAACAGGTTCGGACCCATTTATTTTCAATGGGGCCGGAATGTGCTGCCCGCATCCACATTTGCGTATCCGCACTTCCGTTCCGCATAAAAATAGAACATGTCCTATTCTTGTCCGCAATTGCGAACAAGAAAAGGCATTTTCTATGAGAGTGCTGGCGATGTGCGGTTCCGCAAAATGCTGAATGCACATTGCCAGTGTCCGTGTTTTGCGGATCCGCAATTTGTGGATCTACAAAACACATAAGGACGTGTAAATGGACCCTAACAGTAATTATACAGCTGCCTTTAGTGCTATCAGAAACTTATGATGGAAGACAAGAATGCTAGTAACATTGGAGGTACTTTTTAACCTGATGAAGACCTAAAGTAACCATCTAAGAGGATGCACAACCCGCAGACCAAAGCCACAGTTTGCGGCCCCCATCCTGTTGGACAGAAACACAGCAGGTGGCCGGATTGAAGGTCCTGCTCTTGCACTCTAGCAGGAGCTGGTTGGGTCTCCAGAAATCAATAACAGTGGGAGACCCGAGATGAAGACAGAAGTGATTCATGACCACTTCTGACTTCTCCTCAGTGGGTGCATAGTGCTCAATGAGCACGATGCGGTGAGTAGGGGAAGCGGCTATGGCGATCACGCAATCACTGGCTATCTCGGTGCAGTGCACAGCTGCAGGGTCTCAGCAGACCCCCTTCAGCTCTGCCTTGTACAAAGCTCCCACAGGGGGATGTTTTCCCCTTTTTTTCCCGTTTTCCTTTGGATGCCCCAGTTATAGTGAAAACTGCAATGGACAAAAAAAAGTCAGTGCCCCCCAGAGGTCTTTTAATGACCTCTTGCAGACATATTATGTGACAAAAATATATTATAAAAAATTTTTAATAATAAAAAATTTAAGTGCAAAATAAAAAAATACAATGGAAAAAGTGCAATATAAAAAAAAAGGTTTCAGTTTCCCCCAGAGGTCCTTTAATGACTTCCTTGGAGACATATTATGTGGCAAAAATATATAAAAAATATAAGTAAAAAAATAAATATATAAAAATAATAAAATGCAAGTTAAAGAAAAAAAAACACCCACATCAACCAAATTTGTCGACATTATGACCCTGTTCGCGATGACTTCTGTATACGGCTGATGTGTACCATGTGAGTGTGGGTATACTAAGCTCACTGGGTTAATGGCTTTTTTTTTATTGACGTTCTAATTTGCATTCAGTCATTTTACACAAATACAATGTTATTTCCTGCACTGGAAATATAGGTTTCTACCAGGCATGACTGACATTCTGCCTGCACAGACACAGCGCTAGCCCGGATTATACCTGCTCATCCAGAGCAATCTACCCTCTGGTCACAATGTCATTTTATGTAAACATGTCAATCACACTGAAACTTAGGGAGACAAATATCAACCCCAGTTGACAGTCCACTGCCCAAACCCCTGAAGACGTCAAGTGTTTGGCGAAACATGTCGGGGGTCAGATTGTAATGAATGTGTTTTAGCCAGCTAGTGGTCTGCCAAGCTATGGCCAAGCAATTAGAATGAGCGTATAGGGAGCGCTAGGAGGTGCACTCACTGATCCCAGGGGGGCGCACTGTGATTAAACGGAACGCACCGAACCATACACGGCGGATGCCGTGTGATAACAGAGGAGCGAATCAGGCAGAGTAAGTGTAGTGCAGTCCTCCAGCCAGCTACATTGCCAAAACTAGGCCCATCAGAGCGGTACTGCAGACACAGCTGATATTTTTAACCATGTTAGTTCTAGGTAGCAAATTTTAGGGATAAGAAATAAATGTTATATTTTAAATATAAGTTATAACACGTGTCAACCCAGAGACAACTACTGGTCCTAGTGACCAAGTGTAAATAACTTACCTAAATATCAACCCCGACACGACAGAAAACCGGCATCAAAAAGTCAGAGTTTGGACATGCCATGTTTGCACAAAATGTTGTGACTTTCTGGGGGCTTAGAGCTCGCTCACCACCTATACCTACCGTATTTTTCGCCGTATAAGACGCACTTTTTCCCCCCCAAAAGTGGGGGGAAATAGCAGTGCGTCTTATGTGGCGAATGTAGCCGATTTTGCCTAGTTTTCAATGATACACCCGCCGCGATGCCGTGCGGCGGGTGTATCAGCTGTGAGGGAGGAGGGGCTGGGGGCGGCATCTGCATTTATAATGACAGCGGGGCCCGTGCAGTGAATGTATTCTACTACACGGGCCCCGCTCACTGTATAATCGTATCCCTAATAGTTAATTGTTGTGTGCACTGCATGTAAAAGCACAATGAGCGATAATGATGAGCGCTGTCTATTACTTACAATTAGAAGCGCTCGCCGTTCGGAGCAGAGAGGAGGGAGGAGGCAGGCCGGGAGGACAGGCGCTGGCAGTGTGAGTCATACCTCACGCGCCTGCGCCGCCCACTTTATGAATGAAGCAGGCGGCGTGGGCGCATGACGGATGACTCACACTGCCAGCGCCTGTCCTCCCGGCCTGCCTCCTGCCTCCTCCCTCCTCTCTGCTCCGAACAGCGAGCGCTTCTAATTGTAAGTAATAGACAGCGCTCATCATTATCACTCATTATGCTTTTACATGCAGTGCACACAACAATTAACTATTAGAGATACAATTCTACAGTGAGCGGGGCCCGTGTAGTAGAATAAATGCAGATGTGACCCCCACCCCCATTATAAAAGCAAATGCGACCCCCACACTTATGGAGGGGATCTGTGGATGACACATAGCATAAGATGCTATATATGTGTCATCCACAGATCCCCCCCATAACTGTCATACACAGATCCTCATAACAGTGCCATCCAGAGAGGATCCCCTATAAGTGTCACCCACAGATCCCCCATAACAGTGCGTCACCCACAGATCCCCCAGAACAGTGCGTCACCCACAGATCCCCCAGAACAGTGCGTCATCCACAGATCCCCCATAACAACAGATCCCCCATAACAGTGTGTCATCCACAGATCCTCCATAACAGTGCATCACCCACAGACCACAATTAGTTCAAAATATTTTTTTTCTTATTTTCCTCCCCAAAAACCTAGGTGCGTCTTATACGCCGGTGCGTCTTATACGGCATATACAAAAAGATGGTGGTCGCAGATGGCCTGGCACATTTATTATATTCTACACCAGGAAACTGGCATAGGTTATGCCGGAAAGCTACACCCACTTACTGGAGAACATTTCTGTATTGGTACACGGACCTGCGCAAAAACTGTTAAAGGGAACCTGTCACCGGGATTTTGGGTATAGAGCTGAGGACATGGGTTGCTAGATGGCCACTAGCACATCCGCAATATCCAGTCCCCATAGCTCTGTGTGCTTTTATTGTGGAAAAAAAACGATTTGATACATATGCAAATTACCCTGAGATGAGTCCAGCGTGAAGGAGCCCAGCACCGCCCCGCATCCTCAGAATCTCCTCCTTGCTCCCCAACTTCAGAAAGCTAGAGCGCAGTAATCTCGCAATGCGTGAGCTAGCGCATACGCAGTTCCTTCCCTGAGGCTGATGCCAGCACAGGGAAGGAACACTATGAAGACACTGCGCATGCGCTAGCTCGCGCATCGCAAGATTACGGCGCTCTGGCTGTCTGACGTCAGGGAGCAAGCAGGAGATTCTGAGGATGCGGAGCGGTGCTCCTTCACGTTGGACTCATCTCAGGGACAGGACTCATCTCAGGGTAATTTGCACATCTATCAAATTTTTTCCCACAATAAAAGCACACAGAGCTAAGGGGACTGGATATTGCGGATGTGCTAGCGGCCATCTAGCAACCCATGTCCTCAGCGCTATACATCAAATCCCGGCGACAGGTTCCCTTTAAAAGATGTGCGCCTCTTGATAACTGTAGTCTATCTGATGCTCGCGAGAGATAGATTAAGACTGGCCATAATAAATTCCCCCTTTACGCTGGGTTCAGACCTGAGCGTTCGCGATGGAGCGCTCTGTATGCGCGATTGTACCGGCATTTGCAATCGCGCATAAGGAGACAACGCCCATTGTCGCGCGTTCCCGAAAGTCTATGTACGGGAACGCGCGACAAGACACCCCAAAGAAGCTCATGTACTTCTTGGGGCGTCGGGCGTTTTACAGCGTGATCGTACGCGCTGTAAAACGCCTAGGTGAGAACCATTCCCATAGGGAAGCATTGGTTTCTCCTTGTTAAGCGTTTTACAGCGCGTAGGAACGCGCTGTAAAACGCTCAGGTGTGAACCCAGCCTTAGTCTATACCTGCGCACCATCATAGCACTGTCCTGTTATATTGGAAAAAGAACGGCAACCAACGTGCTTCATGTCTTGTATATACAGTGCTTTTGGAAAGTCTTCAGACCCTTTCACTTTGTTCACACTTTTATGCTGCGGCCTTGTGCTAAAATAAAAAAAATCCTGTTTTCCCCCATCAATCTGCACTCGGTACCCCATAATGAGAAAACAGAATTTTAGAAATCTTTGCAAATTTAGCGTACTTTCACACTAGCGTTATTCTTTTCCGTCAGGCAGTTCCGTCCTAGGGGCTCAATACCAGAAGAGAACTGATCGGGCATATCCCCATGCATTCTGAATGGAGAGTAATACGTTCAGGATGCATCAGGATGTCTTCAGTCCAGTCTTTTTACCTTTTCAGGACGGAGATAATACCGCAGCATGCTACGGTTTTATCTCTGTCTAAAATTCCAGAACATTTTTTCCCATTGAAATGCATTAATGCCAGATCCAGCCCGAGTGTTCCGGCAAAACGGATCCGGCATTGTGGTCTGCGCATGCTCAGACTGCAAAAAATGTTAAAAAAAAATAAATGCCGGATCCGTTTTTTCCGGATGACACCGGAGAGACGGATCTGGCATTTCAATACATTTGTCATACGGATACTGATCCGTTTGACAAATGCCAATAGTTTGCATACGTTTTGACGGATCTGGCGACAGAACTGCCTGCCGGAATCCTCTGCCGCAAGTGTGAAAGTACCCTAAAACTTCAGGCTCAACATCCTCCTTCCAACCCCCTGCCCCCAGCCCATTACAGCGCTATCTCATATTACTGTATTAATTTGTTCTGGGACGACCATTGTAAGCTGAAACCATTATAACTTGAGTCCATAAACCAGTAATTAGTTCTAAAGTCCCAAATGTCATCCCAAAATAACAATGGGGCAGTACAGGAGATGTAGTACCGCCCTGTACTGTAAAGACATCTATATATATATATATATATATATATATATATTTGTTTTTGGGGCTTTTTAGCAGAGAAGTGGCCATGTCCATTGGTCTAAGGCAGTGATGGTGAACCTTTTAGAGACCTAGTGCCCAAAATGCAACCTAAATCCCACTTATTTATTGCAAAGTGCCAACACGGCAATGTAACCTGAATACTACAGTCCAATACAGTATATCTTCCATGTACTTTATCATTTGGCTATAATAGTCCGCCTACAGTCAGTGCGCTGCCTGTGCTGTTCATAGTGCACCCTGCGCTGATGAATGGCAGGAAAAGTCTAAGGCAGATTGGTACACCATAGACTTTTTCCAGGGCGCGGGTGCCCACAGAGAGGGCTCTGAGTGCCGCCCCTGGAACCTGTGACTTAGGTTCGCCACCACTGGACTAAGGCTTTGGATGTTTAGTCTACTTTCAGGAAAGGCCATTTTAAGCTGAGGCTTCTGTCCATACTTTTCTTAATCTCTACCGGTCCTGAGGCGGACGAGGCACAGTGAGAGATGCACGCAGTGTCCCACGCTGCTCTTTGGTGGCTGGCACTGTGGCGGGAGGGGCGGGCCTAGCAGAAGGTGCTACTAATAAATGGCATTTGGCAGCAGCTGGGGTGCCAGCAGAACAGGGCCTGCGCCCCACTTCTGGTACTTGACATACACCATGGTGGCTTAACACAAAGTAAACCTTGACCTCTTGTACAAGTACGGCAGGGAGCAACATGGCCTCTCTGCTGTGCACTACAGTCCTCCATATTAAAGGGGCTGTCTCACTTCTGTAAGTGGCATTTATCATGTAGAGGAAGTTAATACAAGGCTCTTACTAATGTATTGTGATTGTCCATATTGCCTCCTTTGCTGCTTCATTAATTTTTCCATCACATTATACACTGCTTGTTTCCATGGTTACAGACCACCCTGCAATCCATCAGCGGTGGCCGTGCTTCCACATTATAGGAAAATGTTCCAGCCTATGTGCGCTCCCACGGTCTTGGCTGCTAGAGAGGCCACTTCTTTTTCCTATAATGTGCAAGCACGACCACCGCTGATGGATTGCAGGGTGGTCTGTAACCATGGAAACGAGCAGTGTATAATGTGATGGAAAAATGAATCCAGCCAGAAAAGGAGGCAATATGGAGAATCACAATACATTAGTAAGTGCCTTGTAGTAACTTCCTCTACATGATAAATGCCACTTTCTGAGGTGACACAGCCCCTTTAACTGTAGGCTGAGCTCTCCACTGCCTGGATATGTCCTTTCTATGGGGCAAGGTGAAAGAATTGCTATATTCCCCTCTCACCTATAGACATACGGTCACCTATGGCGTGACATATAATAATGGCCTATGTATAATATGTGTGGGTTTTTCATGGCTTTCATGCAAGAGCGCCAACAGAAACCCCACAGAAAAACATACAAAATTCAGCACCAAGGACAAGACCCTAGACCGGAAGTCGGCCATCTTGCTACACTCCTATTCTGAAGCCACCGGAAGCTCTTTTATTTCGCTCCCCTTTTATATCCCTGTTTGATATGGCCCTCACTTCACGTTATCGTCTCACAAGCCCTCCATCTCTACTTCCGCGAGGCCGCTACATTCCCCTGCCTCCCACCCACGGTTTCGGTACTTGAGGTGACGTTGGAACGCATAGCCCCGCCCCTCTTATCCGGGTTGTTCTGACAGACGCCGGAGTGTACGTGCTGACGTCACGGAGATATTAAGTAGCTGCGACTACGCCGTTGCGGGCCAGTGTCACCGAAACTGCGGAGAAGATGGCGGTGAGAGTGATGCGCGGAGGAGACACTGGGAGCCGGGGCGGACTGGGGAACCCAGCGGTGTCGGCGGCCCGGGAGCACGTCCAGGCGGTCAGCAGGGACTACCTGTCCCAGCCCAGGCTCAGTGAGTGCTATTGGGGATATGGGGTCATGTGACCAGTGTGTATACATATATATGTATAGTCCTATACGTGTACCTGTATGGCATGTGTGCACAGGTGTCAATAAAGTTGTATTTGAATAGAGATGTAGTAGATGGTGGTACATGCAATCAGTGGGCATCCCTGCATCCAGACCATCTGATTTCCTAAGTCTATGGAGAGTAGTGGACATCCCCTTTAAGAGACCATCCCTCTTTCTTTTGACGCTGATCTGGTTGCCGGGGGCCCTGCTGTTGCTTCTTTCTGGGGGTCACTGGAGGAAGGTAGAAGTACATGGTTGAGATCGCTGAGCCGCCATGTAGTGCAGGCGCCATTTTTACATGGCTGAGCAAAGAGGGTTCCTGAATTTTGTGGGACTTCCCTTCCCTGTTATAATGATGGTGTGCTGGTGTATGATCTGTGAGTGGTGCCAGCTGTAGTCATCATCTTCCCTCTCCGTCCTAGTCCTGCCCAAAATGTTTAGGCGATTGCTTTCTAATATAAAGCTTGTATCTGCGGCTGAGTTCTAGTGACTGTGGGGCCCGTGACATGGGGTTCCCTATTCATCGTGGCCTCTGATCTGGACTTAGAGCAGTGATCGCCGACCAGAGTCACTCCAGCAGTTCCAGAACTACAACTCCTAGCGTGCATGTACACAGCTGGACAGATGAGGCCAGATGCTGCTATGTAGATGGAATAGATATAACTGTCATTTTCTGCACGCACTCATTGTTAGCGGTCTATACCCCGCCAGGTTATGGGTATCACTGGCGTTGTCTGGCAGGTGTGTAATAAGATCTCTTGGCCTCCGGCGCCCGCTTTATTTCTGTGTTTTCTGTGACAACACAAAGTAACTGATTTCTGTCTATGTGTATACAGATCTGCAGTGTTGTGTATACAGGGAGGTGTAATAAACCGGATGGGACAGAGTATATACAGGTGTGCAGGGAGGTGGGGGGGGGGCAGAGTATATACAGGTGTGCAGGGAGGTGGGGGGGCAGAGTATATACAGGTGGGCAGGGAGGTGGGGGGGGCACAATATATACAGGTGTGCAGGGAGGTGTAGTATACAGGGGGCAGAGTATATACAGGTGTGCAGAGAGGTGGGGGGGGCAGAGTATATACAGGTGGGCAGAGAGGTGGGGGGGGCAGAGTATAGGGAGGTGGGGGGGCAGAGTATAGACAGGTGGGCAGGGAGGTGGGGGGGCAGAGTATAGACAGGTGGGCAGGGAGGTGGGGGGGCAGAGTATAGACAGGTGGGCAGGGAGGTGGGGGGGCAGAGTATAGGGAGGTGGGGGGGCAGAGTATAGACAGGTGGGCAGGGAGGTGGGGGGGCAGAGTATAGACAGGTGGGCAGGGAGGTGGGGGGGCAGAGTATAGACAGGTGGGCAGGGAGGTGGGGGGGCAGAGTATAGACAGGTGGGCAGGGAGGTGGGGGGGCAGAGTATAGGGAGGTGGGGGGGCAGAGTATAGACAGGTGGGCAGGGAGGTGGGGGGGGCAGAGTATAGGGAGGTGGGGGGGCAGAGTATAGGGAGGTGGGGGGGCAGAGTATAGGGAGGTGGGGGGGCAGAGTATAGGGAGGTGGGGGGGCAGAGTATAGACAGGTGGGCAGGGAGGTGGGGGGGGGCAGAGTATAGACAGGTGGGCAGGGAGGTGTAGTATACAGGGGGCAGAGTATATACAGGTGTGCAGAGAGGTGGGGGGGCAGAGTATATACAGGTGGGCAGAGAGGTGGGGGGGCAGAGTATAGGGAGGTGGGGGGGCAGAGTATAGACAGGTGGGCAGGGAGGTGGGGGGCAGAGTATAGACAGGTGGGCAGGGAGGTGGGGGGGGCAGAGTATAGACAGGTGGGCAGGGAGGTGGGGGGCAGAGTATAGACAGGTGGGCAGGGAGGTGGGGGGGCAGAGTATAGGGAGGTGGGGGGGCAGAGTATAGACAGGTGGGCAGGGAGGTGGGGGGGCAGAGTATAGGGAGGTGGGGGGGCAGAGTATAGACAGGTGGGCAGGGAGGTGGGGGGGGCAGAGTATAGGGAGGTGGGGGGGGCAGAGTATAGACAGGTGGGCAGGGAGGTGGGGGGGCAGAGTATAGGGAGGTGGGGGGGGCAGAGTATAGACAGGTGGGGCAGGGAGGTGGGGGGGGCAGAGTATAGGGAGGTGGGGGGGCAGAGTATAGGGAGGTGGGGGGGCAGAGTATAGGGGGGTGGGGGGGCAGAGTATAGGGAGGTGGGGGGGCAGAGTATAGACAGGTGGGCAGGGAGGTGGGGGGGGCAGAGTATAGACAGGTGGGCAGGGAGGTGTTGTATACAGGGGCAGAGTATATACAGGTGTGCAGAGAGGTGGGGGGGGCAGAGTATATACAGGTGGGCAGAGAGGTGGGGGGGGCAGAGTATAGGGAGGTGGGGGTGCAGAGTATAGACAGGTGGGCAGGGAGGGTGGGGGGGCAGAGTATAGACAGGTGGGCAGGGAGGTGGGGGGCAGAGTATAGACAGGTGGGCAGGGAGGTGGGGGGGCAGAGTATAGGGAGGTGGGGGGGCAGAGTATAGACAGGTGGGCAGGGAGGTGGGGGGGGCAGAGTATAGGGAGGTGGGGGGGCAGAGTATAGGGAGGTGGGGGGGCAGAGTATAGGGAGGTGGGGGGGGCAGAGTATAGGGAGGTGGGGGGGGCAGAGTATAGACAGGTGGGCAGGGAGGTGGGGGGGGGGGCAGAGTATAGACAGGTGGGCAGGGAGGTGGGGGGGGCAGAGTATAGACAGGTGGGCAGGGAGGTGGGGGGGGGGCAGAGTATAGACAGGTGGGCAGGGAGGTGGGGGGGGGCAGAGTATAGACAGGTGGGCAGGGAGGTGGGGGGGGCAGAGTATAGACAGGTGGGCAGGGAGGTGGGGGGGGCAGAGTATAGACAGGTGGGCAGGGAGGTGGGGGGGCAGAGTATAGACAGGTGGGCAGGGAGGTGGGGGGGCAGAGTATAGACAGGTGGGCAGGGAGGTGGGGGGCAGAGTATAGACAGGTGGGCAGGGAGGTGGGGGGGCAGAGTATAGGGAGGTGGGGGGGCAGAGTATAGACAGGTGGGCAGGGAGGTGGGGGGGCAGAGTATAGGGAGGTGGGGGGGCAGAGTATAGACAGGTGGGCAGGGAGGTGGGGGGGGGCAGAGTATAGGGAGGTGGGGGGGCAGAGTATAGACAGGTGGGCAGGGAGGTGGGGGGGGGCAGAGTATAGGGAGGTGGGGGGGCAGAGTATAGACAGGTGGGCAGGGAGGTGGGGGGGGGCAGAGTATAGACAGGTGGGCAGGGAGGTGGGGGCAGAGTATAGACAGGTGGGCAGGGAGGTGGGGTGGCAGAGCATATACAGGTGTGCAGGGAGGTGGGGGGGCAGAGTATATACAGGTGTGCAGGGAGGTGGGGGGGGGGGCAGAGTATATACCGGTCTGTAGAGAGGAGTGGTATATAGGAGCGTTCACACACTGTATATAGGTCACTTCAGACTCCATATTTCTGGCAGACGGAATGTATGAAACTGCAGCTGAATGACTCAATTCATTGTCATGTGACAGCTGCATCACATGTCCTCCCATCATGTGACCAGCAGGCGCCCCCTCCCCCGTACGTCCTCCTGCCCGTGTCAGCTTTATCTGCAGAGGAGATCCTACTGCTTCTGATACGCTCATATTTTGAACACTATATTGTCTCTTTTCTCTATTTTTTTTAACCTTTTCCTATGAACGTTGAATCTTAATGCTATAAATGTCCTCCTCCGTGTGATGAGATTGTCGCCAAGCTTTTCCCACAATCCCCTGAAGGGAAAATATTCAATTTTGCAGTTTTTCTGGGGATGTCTGGGATTTTAAGAAAATTGCCTTTGAGCAAGAAATGATATAAAATTAAAAAATACCTACTTTTCACCCATTATACACCCTCCGGCGGTGCGTCAGGTACGTCTTTCATTTACCTGCTGCAGCCAATCAGTGGCCTCGATGATGCTTGCCTGTATGGCACGTGAAGCCTGTGACTGGCTGTCGTGGTCATCTGAATGGTGTACCTGACGACATTGCGGCAGGGGGTGACGGGGGCTTTACCATGTCCTCTGGTAAGTAATCCTGAGCAGCCCCTTTAATTACAGACATGTGGTGTATATCAATGATATACATGGGATTAGCATGGACCCCCTTTGCTGTCACCCAGCTTTCCCAGACTTCGAAAAGGTAAGTCTGTCTCGTTTTGCAGGTAGAAGGCCTTCACCTATCTTTTGCGGAGCAGAGGCATAGATCGAAAGCCCACGGAAACGCTCTGAAGCTCTTCCGTGGGCTTTCGGATCCATGCCTCCACACAGAAAGAAGAAAAGATAGGACATGTTCTCTTTGGCCGTGTCTTGTGGATCGCGGACCCATTGAAGGCAGTGGGTCCGCAAACGGAGTGCACAAGGCTGGTGACCCGTATGTTGCGGTCCGCTGCACGGATACTCGGCGCCTGCGCACTAAGACTCAAGAGAAGCCAAGTGACACCACCTGTGGTGACTAACTGCAGTTGTGTAGGTTGTCGCCAGTCACCCCGCTTTCCTTTCATCTGATAAGGCTACATGCACACGACATTGTGTTTTTTGCGGTCCGCAAATTGCGGATCTGCTATACACTAGGGCTGCAGCTAACGATTATTTGAATAATCGATTCGTTGTCGATAATTTCATTGATTAATTGGGGAAAAAACACCAAAATGACAAAAAAAGAGGATTATATGATTTTACTTTAAAAATTATGTTCAAAGGCCATATTAAAACAAATTGTGAATGGCACTGTTATGGGAGGGGGATCTGTGGATGGCACTGTTATGGGGGGGGGATCTGTGGATGGCACTGTTATGGGGGGGGGGGATCTGTGGATGGCACTGTTATGGGGGGGGGATCTGTGGATGGCACTGTTATGGGGGGGATCTGTGGATGGCACTGTTATGGGGGGGGATCTGTGGATGGCACTGTTATGGGGGGGGGGATCTGTGGATGGCACTGTTATGGGAGGGGGATCTGTGGATGGCACTGTTATGGGGGGGGATCTGTGGATGGCACTGTTATGGGGGGGGATCTGTGGATGGCACTGTTATGGGGGGGGGAATCTGTGGATGGCACTGTTATGGGGGGGGGGAATCTGTGGATGGCACTGTTATGGGGGGGGGAATCTGTGGCTGGCACTGTTATGGGGGGGGGGGGGAATCTGTGGATGGCACTGTTATGGGGGGGGAATCTGTGGATGGCACTGTTATGGGGGGGAATCTGTGGATGGCACTGTTATGGGGGGGAATCTGTGGATGGCACTGTTATGGGGGGGGGGGAATCTGTGGATGGCACTGTTATGGGGGGGGGGGAATCTGTGGATGGCACTGTTATGGGGGGGGGGAATCTGTGGATGGCACTGTTATGGGGGGGGGAATCTGTGGATGGCACTGTTATGGGGGGGGGGGGGATCTGTGGATGGCACTGTTATGGGGGGGGGGGGGGGATTTGTGGATGGAAGCAGTGTCATACACAGATCCCCCTCCCCATAACAGTCCCGGCCCCGCCGCTCACAGCAGTATTCCTTAACCGGCAGTAACTTTTACTTTAAATCACCGCATCTTTTTACCTTACAATGAAGCTCTAGTAACCGGCAGAGCGGGTGGCGGCGTAACGTCACTTACGTCATGCGCCTGCTCTACCTACTTTATGAATGAAGCAGGCGGAGCATGCGCATCACGTGAGTAAGTGACGTTACGCCGCCGCCCGCTCTGCCTGTTACTGGAGCTTCATTGTAAGGTAATAAAGATGCGGAGATCTAAAGTTCGAGGACACGCACGAATAGCGCCTGACCGCCCGCATAGCAACGAATCAGCCGATTATTTGATAACTAATCCAGTTATCGGATATTATCGATAACGTCGATTAATCGTTGCAGCCCTACCATACACGGATGGCGCCTGTGCGCCTTCTGCAATTTGCGGAACGGCACGGACAGCCAATAATATAACTGCCTATTCTTAACTGCCTATAACTGCAAATTTGTATTGAACACCCATTGGTTTGAAAAAAGCCTCAAAGAACCGCAAAAAAAAAGTCTGGGAATATTTTATTTTATTTTGTTAGCAGATTTTCAAAATTCGTTGTGTGAACGTACCCTAACCGTTAAATTGGTCGTCACATAAGACGGCTCCTCCCCTACTGTGGATAGGGGATAAATGTCTGACCGATGGAGCCCCGCAGTCACACATGTACGCTGCCTCTCCATTTCGGCTCT